>NC_045960.1:16981299-17281299 GCF_010909765.2 Amblyraja radiata
GTAGGTTAATTGGCTTGGTAGAAGTGTGAATAGTCCCTAATGTTAATGTGCGGGGATTGCTGGTCAGTGCGGACTCGGTGGGCTGAAGGGTCTGTTTCCACGCTGTATTTCTAAACTAAACTCAAGGGTTCAGACCGCATCCCCGAAGGGAATGGGTAGGCCACGTTTCAGGTCAGGTCCCTTCTTCAGACTGAGAATACTCCTTAAATACTCTGTAGAGTTTCCTTCAAAAATGGATATAGTTTGCACAGAGAGGGTGCAGTGAAGGTTCACTTAACTGACTTCAGGGATTAAGAATTTGCCATATGAGGAAAGAATATAGAACAGTACAGCATGGGAACAGACCCTTTGGCCCACAATGTGTGCTGAACATGAACATGATGCCCAACTGTGGAAACAAAGAAATGCAAATGTGTGTTTATCCTAAAGAATGGGCACAAAGTGCTGGAGTAACTCAACGGGTCAGATAGCATCTCTGGAGAAAGACGTTCGGTGACGTTTCGGACATAAGATGTTCTTCAGACAGACAGGATCGAACCCGGGTCTTTGGCGTTGTGAGGCAGCTGCCCTACTAGCTGCCCAATGATGTTGCCCCTTTATAAGGGAAATGGATGAACAGTTCTTAAAGTCGTAATGAGATGAATGAATGACTTTAATCAAGTGTAATTCTTTGCTTGCTTACCCAAGGTATACAATAGTCGCCACTTATAAAGTTACAAAGTATCCTGTGCCAGGTCTACCTTTGTTCTCTCTCCCCCCCCCCCCCCCCCCTGGTTACCATCCTGTTTGGCAGTACCCAAGAGAAGGGCACATCCCTTTGAACAGAGCAGCTTGTGGGAAGTGGAGGAAGGGAGGTGAAATTCTATTTTTTAAACTATTTCCTGCTCCCAGCACTCAGAAAGCTGCACATCCATCCACTGACGCCAAGGTTTGTAAATAAACTGGTGTGAGGCATGCAACAAAAAATGTCATTTTGTTGAGGTACTTGGTAACAGTTATGAGCATTGTTGAAACATTGAGACAAGATTAAAATGGATACTTAGCAGAGAGGAAGGTTATAATACAGAAAATGTTATCTTTGCAGCATAGTTAGCTTGCCGAGCAGTTTGAGAGTTTGATAATCTTCTGCCTCGAATATAATATATTCGACGTTAACACACAGAACTGACCTGGCTCCTTTCACTTGTCAGAGATGAATATAACAGATATCCAGCATATGATTTCTGGACCAAAAAAATAGACAGTGTTGGAGTAACTCAGCGGGTCAGGCAGCATCTGTGGAGAACATGGATAGGTGACGTTTTGGGTTGGACTGATTGTGTATGGGAGGGTGGGTAGGAAAGCTGGAAGAGAGAAGGTCAGGACAAAGCCTGGCAGTAATAGGTGGACACAGGTGAGGGAGGGAGTTCATAGGCAGATGGTTGGACAAAGGCCAGAGATGAATAGACAGAAGGTGTGAGATAAAAGGATTGAATATTTACAAATTGTAAAGAGTTGCGAATTGTGAAGCTAGAGGAAGGAGGGAAGATTCGTATCAGAAATATAATCAATTCCTTGAGTGTGTTTGGGATAGTTTTTGCAAGAAAAAACAGAGCCCAGGAAGAGTCGGGTTTCTAAATGTCAGAAAAAGCAATGAGCGAGATTTATCATTGGAACTGTGCCGAATTTTACAGTGCTATTATATGCAACATAGTGTCAAAAAGACTCGAGGCTGCTTCTGAGCTGATGGAGAGAAGGAAATCCTACTGCATTGGGAGAGTGTGCTGTAGGATGAGTATATTGGGTAGATAGGAAGTTCATTGGACAGGTACATGGATAGGATAGGTTTTTAGAGGGATGTCATGGAGTGATACAGCGTGGAAACAGGTCCTTCGGCCCAACTTGCCCACACCGGCCAACATGTCCCAGCCACACTAGCCCCACCTGCCTGCGTTTGGTCCATATCCCTCCAAACCTGTCCTATCCATGTACCTGTCTAACTGTTTCTCAAACGTTGGGATAGTCCCAACCTCAACTACCTTCTCAGGCAGCTTGTTCCATCCATCCATCGAGTGAAAAATTTACCCCTCAGATTCCTATTAAATCTTTTACCCTTCACCTTAAACCTATGTCCTTTGATCCTCGATTCACCAACTCTGGGCAAAAGACTCTGTGCATCTACCCAAACTATTCCTCTTATGATTTCATACACCTCCCTCATCCTCCTGTACTCCAAAGAATATAGTCCCAGCCTACTCAACCTCTCCCTTTTGCTCAGACCCTCTAGTCCTGGCAACATCCTCGTAAATCTTCTCCGTACTCTTTCCAGCCTGACAACATCTTTCCTATAAGGGCCAAACGCTTGCAGGTGGGACTAGTGTAAATGGGGTATCTTAGTCAGCGTGGACGAGTTTGGTCAAAGAGCCTGTTTCCATGCTATATGACTCTTATAGAACCAGTTTGTAGTTTAGTTTATTATTGTCAAATGTACTGAGGTGAGGTGAAAAGCTTTTTTGTTGTGTGCTAGCCAGTAAGCAGAAAGACTATGCATCGCTACAATCAAGCCGTCCACAATGTGCAGAAACAGGATAAAGGGAATAGTGATTAGCGCAAGCTAAAGTCCAATAAAGGATACCTGATCGCATGCAACAAAATCCTTCCACTGTACTTCGGTACACATGACAACAGTAATATGCTTAAGAGGCAAGATGTCTCTGGGTCAAAAAGAAAGGCAGCTGTACAAAGGGAAAAAAACTGTACAAAAACTATCACAGTTCCCTGTTACCAAGAGAGGTAAAAAGCCCCGAAGTTTTTATAATAAAGTTCCTGACCCGAAACGTCACCTATCCATATTCTCAGAGATGTTGCCCGAATTACTCCAGCAATTTGTGTCTATCTTTGATATAAAACAGGTTCTACAGTTCTTTGTGTTAATAAAAAAAATCTAGGCGTGTGAATGTGGAGTTGCATATTTAGACTAATTCCCTTTCCTTTCAGTAGATTATGCTTCAGTCTGGTTCTCTGCTGATCCCTGCACTGTGTGTTATTCCAGTTTGGTTGAATTAGCAGAATGCAAATTCCCTGGCAGTCATGAACTACAGGCTTCCACAGGTTTTGTCTCAGTACCACAGTGTCACCACATCCCCTCGGGCTGGAGATGCTTTCCAGTTGGAGCCCGTTTGTGCAAATTCTTAATCTGAGTCTGAAGAAGGGTCCCAACCCAGGATGTGATTTATCCATGTTCCCCAGAGAAGTCGGCTAACCTGCTGAATTACTCCAACATTTTGTGTCCATCCCTTTATGTAAATTCTTTACTTTCAACCACCAGTTCTTCTGCATTTCATGGACCTATCTGCAGTGTGATCTTGGTACAGTGCAGAAGTTTATGTTTTCGGAGCAGAATTGGGTCATTCAGCCCATCAAGTCTACTCCGCCATTCAATCGTGGCTGATCTATCTTTCCCTCTCAACCCCATTCTCCTGCCTTCTCCCCATAACCCTGACACCCGTACCAATCAAGAATCTGTCAATCTCCGCCTTAAAAATATCAATTGATGGCCTCCACAGCCGTCTGTGGCAATGAATTCCGCAGATTCATCAGCCTCTGATTCAAGATTCAAGAGGCATTTATTGTCACCTGCACCAATTGGTACAGTGAAATTTGGGGTCACCCATACAGCAATACCAATTAAAAAAAGAACACAACACACGATAGACTTCAAGAAATTCCTCCTCATCTCCTCCCTAAAGGTATGTCCTTTTATTCTGAGGCTGTGTTCTCTGGTCCTAGACTCTCCCACTAGTGGAAACATCCTCTCCACATCCACTCTATCCAGGCCTTTCACTATTCAGTAAGTTTCAATGAGGTTCCGCCCTCATCCTTGTAAGAAGGCAGGTGTTAGGAAAGACCTTTTTGACACCCACCTTGTAATTGAAACTACCAGCCACGGACGTTTGAAACAGCTTATTCTTGCATGTGTTACAGTACATACACGGTTTCAACACCCACTGCACGCTCTCTGCCGAGACTCCATTCTGCTGCCAGTAGAAGAGATCACACACGCCTGATTGTCAATCCTTTTACAGAATATATTTCTCCCTTCTCAGTCTTGCCGTGATAAACCAACCATTCCTGCCTCCCTGTGACCGCACACCGCTCCGGAGATTGCCAATGCCTGCGGGATATCCCAAACTGCAATCTGAAGAGTTTGGAGAAGGGTCTCGACCCGAAACGTCGCTTATTTATTTTCTCCAGCGCTGCTGCCTGACCTGCTGAGTTACTCCAACATTTTGCATTGATCTGCAATCCAGCAAGATGTGTTACATTGGGAAAGATAGGCATAAAGTGCTGGAGCAACTCAGCGGGTCAGGCAGCATCTCTGGAGAAAAGGGATAGGTGAAGTTTCGGGGCGAGACCCTTCAAACAAAGGCAGACAGAGTCTAAAAATGGGTGTGAAGAAGGGCCCCGACTCAAAAGGACAGGTAACTGTTCGGGGCAGGACCCTTCAGGCTGAAGAAGGTCCCAGGAACATCACCTGTTCATGTTCTCCCAAGATGCTGCCTGACCCGCTGAGTTATTCCAGCACTCTCTACCTTTGTCAATCAGCGCCTCCAGTTCCTTGTATCTGCATGTTACATAGGAATGGAGTTGTTTGTTGAAATAAATCTCTTGATTGGAAGTTTATCCGGAGAGCACTTTGTGTTTTACACTGGCTGCTGTCCCTGGGGAAGGTTAGATCTGATGCATGAACACTGAGTGGGGGGGAGACACTGAGTGGGGGGGAAGACTCAAAGTGCTGGAGTAATTCAGCAGGCCAAAAATGATGGGGATTATTCAGTCTGAAGAATGGTCCCAACCCAAAATGTCACCCATCCATGTTCCCCAAACATGCCACCTGACCTGCTGAGTTAATCCAGCTCTCTGTATCTTCTCTTGATTGTAAATCTATCCATGTTCTCCAGAGATGCAGCCTGACCCACCGAGTTACTCCAGCTCTTTGTGTTTTGTTCCTGATTGTAAGGTTCATTCGCAGTTTAAATAAAATCAAATCTGACCAGGATTTTGTTTTGGGTCTCGCAGAGCGTTAACCAACAAACTGGATACATGGTTGGGGACCAGCTGACTGTTGTTGATCTTCAAGTTCTGGAGGCGATCTTGATGCTGGAAGAGAAGTTTCCACACATCCTGGCGGACTTCTCTATTCTGCAGGTACGGTTCACGTTTCGAGTCTGAAACTTTGCGAGATGGAGGAGATGGGGGTATGAGAAACCAAGCAACTAAAGGCATATAACACTCAAAATGTTCAGCTGTATCAAGGGCAGAGGTAGAGTTGCTGCCTTGCAGCACCAGAGACCCGGGTTCGATCCTGACTACGGGTGCTGTCTGTACGGAGTTTGTATGTTCTCCCCATGTCCACATGGGTTTCCTCCCACATTCCAAAGATGTACAGGTTTGTAGGTTAATTGTCTTTGGTAAATTGTAGATTCTCCCTGGTGTGTAGGATGGTGCTAGTGTATGGGATAATTGCTGGCCAGCATGGACACATTGGGCCGAAGGGTCAGTTTCCACGCTGCTTCTCTAAAGTATCAGGATACTTTCCTACCCTTTTTCTCAAGGTGAAGGTGGATGTGTTCATTTTTGTCTATGTTACTGAATCATCCATTGCAAAGTGCATCCATTTAAATGTTAGAGTTCAGATTATAACACCCAGGTTGTAATGTAGAAACACGGAACTGCAGATGCTGGTTTACACAAAAGGACACAAAGTGCTGGGATTGAAGAACGGTCGCGACCCGAAATTTCACCTATCCACCACGTTCTCCGGAGATGCTGCCTGCCCCGCTGAGCTACTCCAGTCATAGAGTCATGGAGTGATACCGTGTGGAAACAGGCCCTTCGGCTCAACTTGCCCACACCGCCCAACATGTCCCAGCCACACTAGACCCACCTGGTCCATATCCCTCCAAACCTGTCCTATCCACGTACCTGTCAGTTTCTTAAATGTTGGGATAATCCCAGCCTCAACTACCTCGTGTGGCAGCTTGTTCCATACACCCACCACGCTTTGTGTACCCTTCAGATTCCTGTGAAATCTTTTCCCCTTCACCATGAACCTATGTCCTCTGTCCATGATTCCCCTACTCTGGGCAAGGGAGTCTGCATCTACTCGATCTGTTCCTCTCATGCTCTTGGTCAATAGGTTTAAATAAATAACCCAAGCATTTTGATTAATTGCAGAAGTTCAAAGCAAAGATCAGCAGCATCCCGAGCATCCAGAAGTTCTTGCAACCGGGGAGTCCCAGGAAGCCACCACCAGATGACCATTACGTCCAGACGGCAAGAGAGGTCCTCAACTTCTGAAAGGCAAAGTTGTAGGAGGAGTTGCTTGCATCTCAGATGTTTGCAAATGCTGTTTTAGATTCTTATCTCTGAAGCCATAGAGAATATATCAAATATACTTCACAGGTAAGGGGAGGGAGATCACAATAAAACTAATGGATCCAATTAACAACTAATAAGTATTGTCACTCACCTGAGCATTTGTTCTTGCACCCTGTGAGTTATAAAGACATGAAAATGTAACAGAAACAGCAAAACAAAAACTGAGGAAAGTAAAAAAAATAAAAAGCTTCATTGTCATTTCTGTACTTTGACATTCATTGGCATCATTTTGTGATATTAAAACAAATGTAAACAACTTTGAACACTCCGCTGCTTCTCTGCTTGGCTTTTGTTGAAAGCTGCTGATGTCTGATTAGCAGCTACCGCCATAGAAACCATATTTTCGCTGCTTTTACCGAGGCACATCCATGGAGTAGTTTAGTTTAGAGATACAGTTTGGTTTAGAGGCTCAGCACAGACACAGGCCCTTCGGCCCACCGAGTCGGTGCCGGCCTGAGATCCCCGCACACTATCAATATCCTACAAAAGATTAGGGACATTTTATAATATTTTCCAGCCAATAAACCTACATTGTTGTGCGTCTTTGGAGTGTGGGAGGAAACCGGAGCTCCCGGAGAAAATCCATGCAGGTCACAGGGAGAATGTACAGACAGCACCCATAGTCAGGATCAAATCTGAGTCTCTGGCACTGTAGTTTGTGGATGTCTCGTAGCGGCTCGTACGAGTAAAAAATAACAAAAACGTCACGAGTTTACCGGATTTTCCGAGTACCGTTACTCGTACGAGCCGCTACAAGACATCCACAAACTCCTACGGACCCGCTACGGACATTCTCCGAGTTCGAATCAGGGGAAAACTCGGGAGAACTCTTGAATTACCCCGTACAGTGGGACAGGCCCTTAAGGCAGCAACTCCACCGCTGCACTGCCATATTGCCCGAAAAAGTTATGAAGCTCACATGCACACTTTCAATATTGTCGATTTGTTTTCCATTTACTTAAGGATGGCACTTCAGGTGCAAAGTTCCCAGTAGATTTTAGACCATGTGGCAGCATCAATCATGACACCAGATCATAAGTTGTAGAAGCAGAATTAGGCCATTCGGCCCATGAAGTCTCCTCCACCATTCAATCACGGCTGATCTCTTTCCCTCCCAACCCCATTCTCCTGCCTTCTCCCCATAACCCCTGACACCTGTACTGATCAAAAATCTGCCAATCTCTGCCTTAAATGTATCCACGGAATTGGCCTCCACAGTGGGCACAGATTCACCACCCTCAGACTAAAGAAATTCCTCCTCACCACCTTTCTAAAGGGACATCCTTCTATTCTGAGGCTGTGCCCTCTGGTCCGAGACTCTCCCACTAGTGGAAACATCCTCTCCACATTCAATCTATCCAGGCCTCAATTCATCATTAATGAACACGAAACACACACGCACATGCATGCATGTGTGAACTCACCTGATGGACTTGATTTCCAGCAACAAACAAGAGCATCTAGAATCATTACAGCACTCTCCTCTCTCTCCTCTGTTTATAAGGACAAGGATCAGATTTATTGCTCCATTGGCCATGAACCAGATCCGGCCGTGGTTTATTTGCCTGGGGACGGGATCAAAGTGAACCTTAAAGGGTGTAAGAAAGAATTGCAGATGCTGGTTTAAATTGTAGGTTACTGCTGCAGTAACTCAGAGGGTGTGGCAGCATCAAAGGGGACCTTGGACCTTAAAGGGGGATGATGCAACACAACTGCATGTCATTACCAGAATGCTGCCTGGATGAGAAGGGAAGATTGGACACACATTCAATGGAGCTTTTATTGTCACGTGTGCAAATGCACAGTGAAATTATTTTCTTATTATAGAGCACAGTACAGTGTTCCCATACCTAAGCACATTCTCCATCTGCAAGTGTACAGAAATAATCCAATGAACCCGCATGCAAGAGGCTCCATGTTTTTGAGCCATTTTCCAAGCCCAATCCATGCTCTTGGTTTTATGAGTGTTGCCCGATCCAGGAGAGCCCCAGGCTGCTGCAGGGCCTCCAGCCCTCGCCTTCCCTTGTACGTGTGGATCGTCCAGCGATCCGACGTCCCTCTCCTCGCCATGATGTCACAAGTGATAGGAGCAGAATTAGGCCATTCGGCCCATCAAGTTTACTCCACCATTCAATCATGGCTGATCTGTCTCTCCCTCCCAACCCCATTCTCCTCCTTCTCCCCATAACCACCGACAGCTGTGGTAATCAAGAATCTATCTATCTCTGCCACTGACTTGGCCTCCACAGCCTTCTGTGGCAATGAATTCCACAGATTCACCACCCTCGGACTAAAGAAATTCCTCCTCACCTCCTTCCTAAAGGAACGTCCTGTAAGTGCCCGTCCACCTTTCCTGATCTGCAAGTGTACAGAAATAATTAATAAAGAAAGAAATAATAAAGAATGAGCCCGCATGCAAGAGGCTCCATGTTTTTGCGCCATTTTCGAAGTCCAGTCCATGCTGACCATGTAATGAGAGTAGAGAGTGACTTTCCGGACTCCATGGTCATTGTACGGGGGATTTTAACAAGGTTAATCTCAGCCGAGAGCTTCCAAAATATAGACATCACATTACCTACCCCACCAGTGGGGTGAGAACACTTGATCATTGTTATACTACAATCAAGAACGCATATCGTTCTGTTCCCCGTGTGTCTCTGTGACTCTCTGATCATTGTTTAGTTCACCTTATACCGACCTACAGGCCGTGGCATGAATAGGATCAGTTGAGGAAGATATGGGCCAAACAAGGGCAGGTGGGACTAGTGTGGGATGGGACATCTCTGTCGGCAATGACAAATAGACGTGGAATGTTTTCTCTGGAACATCAGATGGAAAATCCAATTGAAGTATATATAATTATGAAAGGCAGAGATAGACAGTCAGAATCTTTTTCTCAGGGTGGAAGTGCCAAAGACTAGTGGTCACAGCTTTAAGGTGAGAGGGGAAAGGTTTAAAGGAGATGTGCGGGGCAAGTTATTTTTTGTTACACAGAGGGTGGTGGGGGCCTGCAACATGCTGCCATGGGCGGTGGTGGAGGCAGATACAATAATGATGTTTAAGAGGCTTTTGGATAGGCACATAGATATGGATCATGTGCAGGCAGAGGATATCAGTCCAATTTGGCATTATGTTAGGCACATGCTTTGTGGGCCGAAGGGTCTGTTCCTATGCTGTACTTTTCCATGTTCTATAACATTTCTTTAGTCGGAGGGTGGTGAATCTGGAATACGCTGCCTCAGAAGGCTGCGGAGGCCAAGTCAATGGATATTTTTAAGGCGGAGATTGATAGATTCTTGATTAGTACGGGTCTCAGAGGTTATGGGGAGTGGGCAGGAGAATGGGGTTGAGAAGGAAAGATAGATCAGCCATGATTGAATGGCAGAGTAGAATTCATGGGTCAAATGGCCTAATTCTGCTCCTAGAACTTATTAACTTGCTTTTAATCTGCACTCTGGTACAGCAAGCAGTGACCCAGGCTTCTATCTGCACTCTGGTACAGCAAGCAGTGACCCCGAACGCAAACTTTAGAGTTGTTCACCAAACAAGCAGAGGCTTGCATTTTGCAGCGCTAAAACTTGCAAAGGTAAAGAGACAAACCGTTCTGAATGGAGTGATTTTAACCAGAACAAGACTTGGCTTTGTGGGAATCAAGCAAAAGGATTCAGACAAAATACAGTGCCCTCCATGTTTGGGACAAAGACCCATCATTTATTTATTTGCCTCTGTACTCCACAATTTATGATTTGTAATAGAAAAAAAATCACATGTGGTTAAAGTGCACATTGTCAGATTATAATAAAGGCCATTTTTATACATTTGGAAACGTTTATTGCTGTTTATCAACATGAGGACCAAAGTTGTGCCAATGAAAGTCAAAGAAGCCATTATGAGACAAAGAAACAAGAATAAAATATCATATCTGCTCAAGTTCAAACAAATGGCTCAAAACTCATTGACCGGCGGTTCATTCCACAGTAAGACAATGATCCCAAACATACTGCTAAAGCAACAAAGAAGTTTTTCAAAGCTAAAAAATGGTCAATTCTTGAGTGGCCAAGTCAATCACCCGATCTGAACCCAATTGAGCATGCCTTTTATATGCTGAAGAGAAAACTGAAGAGGACTAGTCCCCAAAACAAGCATAAGCGAAAGATTAGTCTGAAGAAGGGTTTCGGCCCGAAAAGTTGCCTATTTCCTTCGCTCCATAGATGCTGCTGCACCCGCTGAGTTTCTCCAGCTTTTTTGTGTACCTTCGATTTTCCAGCATCTGCAGTTCCTCCTTGAACACATAAGCTAAAGATGGCTGCAATACATGCCTGGCGGAGCATCACTAGAGAAAACACCCAGCAACTGGTGATGTCCATGAATCACAGACTTCAAGCAGTCATTGCATGCAAAGGATATGCAACAAAATACTAAACATGATACTTTCATTTACATGACATTGCTGTGCCCCAAACATTAAGGTGCCCTGAAATGGGGGGCCTATGTATAAACACTGATGTAACTTCTACATGGTGAAACCAAAATGTATAAAAATAGCCTTTATTAAAATCTGACAATGTGCACTTTAACCACATGTGATTTTTTCTATTACAAATCTCAAATTGTGGAGTACAGAGGCAAATAAATAAATGATGGGTCTTTGTCCCAAACATTATGCAGGGCACTGTATACAGTTTTCAGAATCTTAACATCTTGGATGGGCAGATGGATATGAGTAGGGGCAAGGTTGAGAGAGACAGTAAGTATTTTATTGTCAAATGTCTTGAAACAGGAGCAATGACATTCTTACTTGCAGCAGTGCTGGAGGGTTCTATTGGGGAACAAAGAAGGTGCCCTGTGGGTTAGAAGGAGGATGAAATACTGTAGTAATGAGTGTATTAATCTGTTTAAACTGAGTGGCACTGCTTACCAAAGATCATCTCTATGATCTTTGCTGCTTATCCCAGTGAGACCTGCCACAGGAAATGTCTCAGGAAACCACAGTATATTTTAACAGTTTCCTGTTTTTAGTTTAGAGATACAGATTGGAAACAGGCCGTTCTGCCCACCGTGTCCATGCCAACCAGCGATAACCCCATCACATGAGTCTATTTTATCCCACTTTCACATCCACTCCCTACACACTCGGGACAATTTACAGAAGCCAACTAATCTATCAACCCGCACATCTTTGGAATGTGGGAGTAAACCGGAGCTCCTGAAGAAAAGCCATGCAGTCACAGGGAGAACGTGCAAACACTGTGCAGATAGCACCCATAGTCAGGATCCAATCCAGGTCTTTGCGCCGATGGGTTAGCAATCTTTCACTGTATGATCCTGACCTAGTTAGATTTAGTTTTGTTTGGAGATACTACACGGGAACGGGCCCTTCGACTCACCGAGTCCGCACCAACCAGCGATCACCCCGAACACTGGCACTATCCTACACACACTAGGGACAATTTACAATTTTTACTGAAGCCAAATTAACCTACAAATCTACATCTTTGGAGTGTGGGAGGAAACCTCTGGCACCCGGTGGAAACCCACGCGGTCACGGGGAGAACGTATAAACTACGTACACACAGAACCCGTAGTCAGGATCAAACCCGGGTCTCGGGCACCGTGAGGCAGCAACTCTACCGCTGCGCCATTGTGCCACCCATTACTGTAGTGATGATTGTTTTAATTTTAACTTGTTTAAGTTGAGTGGCACAGCTTACCCCCCGCATTGTGACCCGCCACAGGAAATGTCTCAGGAGGAAGCCTCAGTATTAGCAGCACTTCCCTGGTTCTCTCGCTCTGAAAAGCAGATTGTAATGTGACATGCAAATGGTTCCACTTTGCTGCCACTGTGCATGTTTCAGCAGGCCATCAGGAGTTGCTCAGTCTGAAGAAGGGTCTCCATCCGAAACCACACATATTCCTTTTCTCCAGAGATGCTGCCTGACCCGCTGAGTTAAGGGCCTGTCCCACTTTCACAACCTAATTCATGACCTCTGCCGAGTTTGCCCTTGACTCATACTCGCAGCATGGTCAGCACGAGGTCGTAGGAGGTTGTAAGTAGGTCGTAGGAGGTTGTGATGCTAGTCATAGGTACTCGTGGCATCAAGTAGGTCGGGGCGTTTTTTCTAGCCTGATGAAAAATGTCCGCGAGTAAAAAAGGTGGTGAATTAGGTTGTGAAAGTGGGACAGACCTTTTACTCCAACCCTTTGTGTCTATCTGAGTAGTTGCTCAGGCGCCCATTACTAGAACCGAGTGGGCCTGACCAGGGAACTGAGCACCAGCAATGTTTAGATTCAAAATAAAACTAAGTGCTGGAGTAACTCAGTGAGTCAGGCAGCATCTCTGGAGAACGTGGATAGGTGATGTTTCAGGTCGAGACCTTTCTTCAGACTGTC
Organism: Amblyraja radiata; assembly: GCF_010909765.2. Taxonomy (NCBI): domain Eukaryota; kingdom Metazoa; phylum Chordata; class Chondrichthyes; order Rajiformes; family Rajidae; genus Amblyraja; species Amblyraja radiata. The sequence goes on from NC_045960.1 coordinate 16,994,110, forward strand.
CAATTCAAAAACGTATACAAGATCTAAACATGTAAAATGGCTGGGAGGTTGAGTAGGCTACGACTCGATACCTTGGAGCGCAGGAGGATGAGGGGTGATCTTACAAAGGTGTACAAGATCATGAGAGGAATAGATCAGGTAAATACTCTTTTCCCAGAGTTGGGGAATCAAGAATCAGAGGATATTGGTTTGAGGTGAGGGGGTAAGATTGAACAAGAATCTGAGGGGTAACTTTTTTGCACAGAGGGTGGTGGGTGTATGGAACGAGCTGCCGGAGGAAGTAGTTGAGACAGATACTATTGCAATGTTTAAGAAACATTTGGACAGATACATAGACAGGATAGGTTTAGAGGGAAATGGGGAAATGCAGGCAGGTAAGACTAGTGTAGATGGGACATGCTAGTCGGTGTGGGCAAGTTGGGCCAAGGGGCCTGTTTCCACACTGTATCACTCCTTGACTCAAGTGATCAGTTTATTGGACAGCAGAGATAGATCACTGATTCAAAACTTTAAAGACAAAAGTACACCAGCAAATGCAAATACTTCTAAAATTGTTCCATTCAGGGGTCCGTATGATTAACTTTGTGAAGGTTACCATCCATGCACATGACAGTGAAGGAATTTGTTTCCATTGTAATCCGACTCAAACCCGGACACATTCAGAAGTACATTGCATGAGACCAATGCAAAGAGCAAGTACTGTTACAATTACCCTTGAGCCTCACATCCGCCATGTCATTAAAACCTCCTTCTTTCATCTCCGCAACATCGCCAAGCTCAGACCCTCTCTCACACCTCCCGCTGCTGAAAGACTCATCCATGCCTTCATCTCCTCCCGACTGGACTATTGCAACTCACTTCTCCTTGGCATCAGCTCCACCTACATCAACCGACTCCAACTGGTCCAGAACGCAGCCGCCCGACTCATCACCCACACCAAATCCTGGCATCACATCACTCCAGTCCTCAAACAACTTCACTGGCTTCCCATCTCCCACCGGATCACCTACAAAATCCTGATCCTCACCTACAAAGCCTTTCCACCATCTGGCCCCCCCATATCTCACTGACCTCCTCTCCCCCTACCAACCCTCACGGTCCCTCAGATCCACATCAGCCGGTCTCCTCTCCATCCACAAGTCCAACCTCCGCAGTTTTGGGGACAGAGCCTTCTCCAGGGCAGCTCCCAGGCTCTGGATCTCCCTCCCCCAACTGATCCGCAATTCCGTGTCCCTCACCATCTTCCAGTCCCGCCTCAAGACCCATCTCTTCACCTCTGCCTATCCTTAGTCCCACGTCCCCCTCCCTTTTCATCTGTGCATTAATTGCCTCATATTGTGTTTTGAATTGTATTCTGTCTTTACTTTGTGTACTAGTCATGTCTCTACTATTTATTTCATTCCCCTTATTTGTAAGGTGTCCTTGAGACTCTTGAAAGGCGCCCATAAATAAAATTTATTATTATTATTATTATTATCCTTATCGGAACTTCTATTTTGCAGCAAGTTTGACAGCAGTTAGAACCTGTTGGAGCAATTCCGAGCTACATTGTAGCGAGCTGATTTAAAGGATCACCATTACTTGCTGCGGAAGTACAGAATAAAGCTACAATGAAGATAAGTAAATAACATATTTGTGGATACATACAGACATTAACAAGGACACCAATTGTAACAAGCTATGTTTCAAAGACCTCTGTTAGCCAAAGAGGTGGGGGAGGAATTGTACTTTGACGGTGTCAATAATTCCTGAGCACTGAATTTATTTGGTGCTCTGTTTATTCCTACAAGACCTTAACTTGGGCCAGTCTAGAGTCACGGAGTTATACAGCACGGAAACAGGGCCTTCAGCCCAACAAGTTCATGCTGACACTGAGCCAGTGCCTGCATCTGGCAAATATCCCTTTTCTGAAGTTTGAGGAAGGGCCCCGACCCAAAACGTCACCTATCCATGTTCTCCAACAATGTGGCCTGTCCTGCTGAGTTACTCCAGCACTTTGTATCCCTTTTCTAACCGTGAGTCTGTCCAACTGTAGCCGTTGTGTCCACCTCTGCCACTTCCTCTGGCAGCTCATTCCATGTACCCATCACCCATGTACAAAACATGCACCCCAGCTTCCCTTTAAATCTTTCCCCTCACCTTAAAACTATGACCTCTAGTTATAGACTCCCCTGAACTGGTGAAAAAGACTGTGACCATCCACTGTTTCCATGCCCCTCGTGAATTGCTAAACCTTTATAAGGCTTCTCGTTCTCTTAGCCAAGAGAGAGAAAGTCAAGAGTGTTTTATTATCATATGTCCCAGACAGAACAACGATATTCTTACTTACAGCAGCGCAACAAAATATGTAAACAGAGTACACTGTAAACAAATAGAATAAACAGGAATATATATATATATATATACAAACACACACACACACACACACATATATATACACACATATACACATACACACACATATACCCACACAAACACACGTATACACAAACACACATACACACACACACACACACACACACACACACACACACACACACACACACACACACACACACACACACACACACACACACACATACAAATACACACACATATACACACACACACACACACACACACACACACAAAACAAATAGAAGTGCATAAAGACAAAATCATTGCAAACAAGTCTATGTAGTTCAGAACTTAATTGGAGGTTTTTGGACCTTCATTTGAGCGAGCAAACTCCCATTTTATCTCATCTCTCATAACTCAAGCCCTCCAATCCAATCAAGCCCTCCAATCTTGGCAACGCCCTTGTGAATGTTTTCTGCACATGTTCGAGCTTAATGACATCCTTCCTATAGCAAGGCAATTAGAATTGCACACATTACTCCATGTGTGATCTCACTGACAATTTGTACAACTCTAACATGATATCCCATCTTGCACTCAGTGCCCAACAGATGGTTAGCATGCCATATGCCTTCTTCACCATCTTGTCTCTGTGTGTCGACATTTTCAGGGAACCATGTACTTGTGCTACCGCCTGGTGTCTCTGTTCTACAACACTCCCCAGGTTTCTGTCTTTCACTGTCTTAAGATAGATACAAAATGCTGGAGGAACTCAGCGGGACAGGCAGCATCTCTGGAGAGAAGGAGTGGGTGACATTTCAGGTTGAGACCCTTCTTCAGACTGAAAATCATGGGAAAGGGAAACGAGAGATATACTGTAGATGACGATTATCGAGAGATATAGAACAAATGAATTAATGATATGCCAAAAAGTACCAATGATAAAGGAAACAGGCCATTGTTAGCTGTAGCTTTGTGAGAACGAAAGCTGGTGACTTGGCTGGGGGAGGGATAGAGAGAGAGGGAATGCTGGGGTTACTTGAAGTTAGTGAAATCAATACTCATGTCACTGCCCAAGTGAAATATGAGATGCTGTTCCTCCAATTTGTGTTTAGCTTCACTCTGACAGAATGTTAGAGACCTAGGACAGAAAGGTCAGTGTGGCTCTGGGAACGGGAAATAAAGTGTTTCGCAGCTGGTCGTAAGTTCTGCCCTGCCTTAACTTTGCAAAATGCATCACTCCAAGATTGTCCAAGTTAAATTTCATCTGCCATTCCTTCACCCCCCAATCTCAGTTGTAACCTTAGACAACCTTCAATGGCGCTTTATTGTACAAAGTACAAATGCACAGTGAAATTATTTTTCAAATTAAAAAAAAAAAAAGTTCAAGGGTGCGGGGGGGAGGGACAAAGAGGGTGCAGGATAAGGCGAGATGTAAGGAGAGATTAAGACTTTTGCCTTCCATGACAGTGAGGAGGTGTCTGGTGAACTCACTGTGGTGGATGTTCAATTTGTGTTTATTGTATGTTTTGTTATTTTCTTACATGTATGACTGCAAGGCAACAAAATTTCTTTCAGACCGAAAGGTCCGAATGACAATAAAGGATACTTTACTTTAAAGCCAGAGGGAGGAATGTTGGTGGAAATGTGAGAGGAGGGGGGGGGGGGGGGGGGGGGATTCTTTGATGGCAAGGACCGAAGCCTGGGTTCAGCAAATCTGTGCCAACATTTTGAATCGAATCACAAAATAACACAACAAATCCTTGTTGGAATGCAAGAAGCTACTACTTAATTTCGGAATAAGCTTTTTGTAATATTCCATCTTTGCATAGGGCGACTTGCATTGAGACTTGGCATTCAGTAGTGAAAAGCAAGCCAACTATGTTACTCTGGAGGTTGTTGAGCCAACAAAGTTGGACTTGTTAGTGATCATTAGACAAGCTGAAATAAAGATTGCTGCAATATTGCTCCTCTTCCTCAAGCACTTTTGGCAGTTTTACGTTGCTGATTCCTTTCTCCTACCTGGTACGGATTTATATAGCCAGAGGCATTAACATGCTTGATAACTCAATTCTTCCATTACTGACAAAGACAACCTTCACCGGCCGAGGCAAAGGCACAAGTGTGTCACATCTGTGACATCACAAGTCAGCCTGGAATTTTCCCCACTTTGGCTGCATGAGGTGGTGAATTTGCAGAATTCATTGCCACAGACCGCTGTCGAGGCCAAATCTTTGAAACATAGAAAATAGGTGCTGTGGTAGGCCATTCGGCCCCTCAAGCCAGCATCGCCATTCAATGTGATCATCTAAAATCAGTACGCCGTTCCTGCTTTTTCCCCATATCCCTTGGTTTCTTTAGCCCAAAGAGCTCTATCTAACTCTCTCTTGAAAACATCACAGTCCTAAATGGCCTACCCCTTATTCTTAAACTGTGCTTCCTGGTTCTGGACTCCCCCTACATCGGGAACATGTTTCCTGCATCTAGCCTGTCAATCCCTTGAGAATTTAATATGTTTCTTTGGGTGCTTTTAAAGTGGCGATTGCCTTGAATAGTAAGGGTGTCAATGCTTACAGGGAGAAGGCAGGAGAATGGGGTTGAGAGGGAAAGATAGATCTGCCATGATAGTTCATGTTCATATGAGCAGAATTAGGCCATTCGGCCCACCAGGTCTACACCACCATTCAATCATGGTTGATCTATCTTTCCCTCCTAACCACTTGAATTGAATGGTAGAGAAGATGTGATGGGCCGAATGGCCTAATTTTGCTCCAATTACATGAGCTTTTGGAGCAAGTTAGAGAGCTCACATTCACCCTTCAATGTTGTTGATTTTTCATTTACTTCAGGATTGTATTTCAGGTGCTGGTTGATTGTTGACTGCAAGTTATTACCAGAACGCTTAGTTTAGTTTAGAGATACAGCACGGAAACACGTCCACTCCGACCAGCGATCCACACACACAAACATATCCTACATGAACAAGGAACAATTTTACCAAACCAATTAACCTACAAACCTGCATGTTTTTGAAGTGTTGGAGCGAACCGGAGCTCCTGGTGAAAACCCACGCATGTCACGGGGTGAATGTACAAACTCCAAGCAGTCAGCACCCATAGACAGGATCGAACCCGGCACTGTGAGGCAGCAACTCTACCATTGCATCACAGTGCCACCCATGCTGCCTGGGTTGAGATTTCCATTCTCTTGCCTTTCCCCCATAACCTTTGACACCCCTGACTAACCAAGAACCTATCGATCTCCGCTTTAAAAATACCCAATGCCTTAATCAGCTACCATCGAATGGCGAAGCAGTTTCAATAAATGGGCTAATGAATGGAGAAGATGGTTTCTCCTGGTACGCTTGCATTTTTTTTGTACCCTTCAATGAGGCAATTTGGCCTCTCAGGTTTATGCCAATTTTCAGAACAACCGCGGTAACCCCAAAGATAGATACAAAGTGGTGGAGTTATTCAGCGGGTCAGGCAGCATCCCTGGAGATCCCAGGAATAGTGACGTTTCTGGTCGGGACTCTTCTTCTGACATCAACCCCATCAATTCACTGGAGTTTAGAAGGATCTTATAGAAACATATAAAATTATTAAAGAACTGGACAAGCTAGATGCAGGAAAAATGTTCCCAATGTTGGGCGGGTCCAGAACCAGGGGCCACAGTCTTAGAATAAAGGGGAAGCCATTTAAGACTGAGGTGAGAAAAAAACCTTTTCACCCAGAGAGTTGTGAATTTATGGAATTCCCTGCCACAGAGGGCAGTGGAGGCCAAATCACTGGATGGATTTAAGAGAGAGTTAGATAGAGCTCTAGGGGCTAGTGGAGTCAAGGGATATGGGGAGAAGGCAGGCACGGGTTATTGATTGGGGACGGTCAGCCATGATCACAATGCATGGCGGTGGTGGCTCGAAGGGCCGAATGGCCTCCTCCTGCACCTATTTTCTATGTTTCTATAATCCCATTTCACTGCTTATCTCTCTACTCTGCCTCACATGCCAGCCCATCAACTCCTATCATGCACCAACACTAACCAATTAACCTCGCACTGATGGGTCTTCTCCCTTCTAGTTGAGCAAAATATACCATCCATCTTGCCCCCTGTTTCAGTTCTCTCCCTGCCGATTGTTCCCTTACCTGATTACTTCAAACTGTCCTGGTGCTTCAGACTAATACACCAAATGGATGAACAACCTTTAATCGTTTTCACACAAAATCAACACTAACATTGTGAGCCGTTTGGGGGCTCATATCTGAGGATGCGCTGGCGTTGGAGAGAGTCCAGAGAAAGTTTATGTGAGAATGATCCCAGGGATGATTAGGTTAACATATGATGAGCGTTTGATGGCACTGGGCCTATACTCGCTGGAGTTTAGAAGGACGAGGGAGGGACCTCATTGAAACGTACCGAATAATAGAAGGCCTGGATAGAGTGGATGTTTCCACAGGTGGGAGAGTCCAGGACCTGAGGGCATTGCCCACGAATAAAAGGACACGCCTTTAGAAAGTAGGTGAGGTGGAATTTCTTTAGTCAATGGGCGGTAAATCTGTGTAATTCATTGCCCCAGGCGGCTGTGGAGTCGAGTCAACGGATATGTTAAAGGTGGAGATTGACAGATTCTTGATTAGTGTGCGTGTCAGGGGTTATGGGGAGAAGGCAGGAGTATGAGGTTGAGAGGGAAAAATAGATCAGCGATGATTATATGATGGAGTAGACTTAAGGGACTGAATGGCCTAATTCTGCCACTAGAACGTATGAACAATCTGATGTTTGGCAAACCCTGGCTGTGTGCTGAACAATTCTCTGGTTGACGCACTCAAGAGATCTTGCAGAGCTATGAAAGCCCATCTCTCAAGTCAAGTCAAGTCAAGTCAAGTCAAGTCAAGTTTATTCGTCACATACACATATGAGATGTGCAGTGAAATGAAAAGTAGCAATGCTTGCGGACTTTGTGCAAAAAGACAAACAAACAAACAACCAAACAAACTACAAACAGAATGTAACATAATCACATTTTCTTTTTCATATTAAATATTGTGGGCGGAAGGAAAAAGGGAAAAAAACAGCAATTTAAAAAAAAAGCAGTAGAGTGGTACAGTAAAAGTTAGTCCCTGGTGAGATAGTAGTTCACAGTCCTAATGGCCTCTGTGAAGAAACTCCTTCTCAACCTCTCCGTTCTCACAGCATGGCAACGGAGGCGTTTGCCTGACCGTAGCAGCTGGAACAGTCCGTTGCAGGGGTGGAAGGGGTCTCCCATGATTTTATTGTCTCTGGAGTTGCACCTCCTGATGTATAGTTCCTGCAGGGGGGGCGAGTGAAGTTCCCATAGTGCGTTCGGCCGAACGCACTACTCTCTGCAGAGCCTTCTTGTCCTGGGCAGAGCAATTCCCAAACCAGATTGTAATATTTCTGGACAAGATGCTTTCCACAGCCGCTGAGTAGAAGCACTGGAGGATCCTCGGAGACACTCTGAATTTCCTCAATTGCCTGAGGTGGTAAAGGCGCTGCCTTGCCTTACTCACGAGTGCTGCGGCTTGTGATGTCCATGTCATATCCTCAAAGATGTGGACTCCCAGGTATTTAAAACAGCTCACCCTATCCACAGTATCCACATTTATCCTCAATGGAGTGTACGTCCTCGGATGATGTGCCCACCTAAAGTCCACGATCAGCTCCTTCGTTTTTTTGATGTTCAAGAGGAGGCTGTTGTCCTGACACCAGAGTGCTAGATCAGCTACCTCCTCCCGGTAGGCCTTCTCATCGTTGTCTGAGATCAGACCCACCACCACAGTGTCATCAGCAAACTTGATTATTGAGTTGGAGTTGAACCTAGTTACACAGTCCTGTGTGTACAGGGAGTACAGTAGGGGGCTGAGGACGCAACCCTGGGGCGATCCTGCGCTCAGGGTGAGGGACATCGATGTATTCCCTCCCATCTTGACTACCTGGGGCCTGGCGGTGAGAAAGTCCAGGACCCAGGCACACAGGGAGGTGTGGAGCCCTAATTCCAGTAGCTTCTTGGCCAGTCTGATCTCATCAACGTCTGTTATCAACAGTGCCTTTGACGAGATGAAGTAGAAAAGGGAGGCATTTTCTCAGAATTAAATCAAGCTTTCGGGCCTTTCTTCCGAAGATACAGAAGTTGCAGACAATGATATTCTTGAAACACATTGATATTCTTACCATTTAGTTTACCATGACGAACAATGCTACTCCTGTACAGAATTCATCCAAATGCCACTGAAAATAGATTAGCTGATCATTCATTTAGATCCTTTTTCTAGGATACAGAGAGAGAGAATACGGAGAGAAAAGTAATGTGTGTCAAAGTGATAGTCTGTGTACAAAGTGTTTTGGGAGGCTTGAGCTGAGGCAAGGGTGAGCTTGATTCTAAAATTGGAACTCCATGTTGTCAGGCAGGGCAAGACGGAGAGGTGGTAAGGAGAAGAGAGAGATGGGGCAGAAATTACTCTTTTAAAAATGTCTGACAATTTTAGCTGACTATGGGAAAAAAAAGAGAGCTGCAGGAGCAACTGGGTGGGTCAGGCAGCAACTGTTGGGTGGGTCAGGCAGCAAATGTGGGGAGAAATGAACAGTCGATGCTTCAGGTCAAGATCATTCAGGTTAAAGGGTGGCACGCAGCACAGTTGCTGCCTTGCAGCACCAGAGACCCGGGTTTGATCCTGACCACCATTGCTGTTCGTACAGGGTGTGCATGCTCTCTCAGTGGCCACGTGGGTTTTCTCCGGGTGCTCCGGTTTCACCCCACACTCCAAAGTCATACAGGTTTGTAGGTCAATTGGCTTCTGTAAATTGCAACTTGTCCCTAGTGTGTAGGATAGAACTAGTGTACAGGGTGATTGTAGGTTGTTGGCGCGGACGTGATGAGCCAAAGGGCCTGTTTCCACGCTGTATCTCTAAAACTAAAACTAAACATGGATAGGAAAGATTTAGAGGGATGTTTACTGTTGCACTTCCTCCATTTAAAGATGTATTAATATGCCAATTTCCACAAATCCAGATGGCTTAGGAAGGAGCTGCAGATGCTGGCTTACACTGAAGATAGACACAGAAGAGAGAGTCCAGATGGCTTTGCGCCCAAGAAATTTCTCTTCCCTCTGAAGATAGACAGAAAAAGCTGGAGTAACTCAGCGGGTCAGAGAGCATATCTGGAGAGAAGGAATTCTTCGGGTCCTAGACTTTCCCACCAGTGGAAACATACACTCTATCCAGCTTTTTGTGTCTATCCAGTTTAAACCAGCATATGCAGTTCTTCTATACATTTCTCTTCCCTCTTATCTTGTAATAGTTTTCTCATCATTATTCTTGATTCCGTCAGGAATTTTCATAAAAATGCATTAACATATCATAACTATATTCCCTAACGTGTGATGTTATCAACATAAATTGCTGTGTGTGTGTGTGTGTGTGTCTGTGTTATAAAAGCATAAGTAGCTTTTTATTATGTAAAATTCAACAACTATCTCGACTGTACTCATTCCAGAGTGGTTTTCACGGTGCTTCATTTTCTAGTGACTTTCACTTACTTTTGTTGTTTTATTTATATTTGCCTTTTTTAACATTTCAATTTCTAATTCCGATCGGGTACTGGTCGCCTGATATCACAAACCCCTTGTTTTGAGGACACATGGAACTGCAGATGCTGGAATCTTGAGAACAACACAAAGTGCTGGAGTAACTCAGCAGGTCAGGTGGCATCGGTGGAGGGATTTGCTGCCTTACAGCGCTGGAGACCCAGGTTCGATCCTGACTACGGGCGCTGTCTGTACGGAGTTTGTACATTCTCCCCGTGACCTGCGTGGGTTTTCTCAGAGATCTTGGGTTTCTTGCCACACTCCAAAGACGTACAGGTTCGTAGGTTAATTAGCTTGGTAAATGTAAAAATTGTCCCTAATGGGTGTAGGATAGTGTTAATGTGCGGGGATCGCTGGTCGGCGCGGACCTGGTGGGCCGAAGGGACTGTTTCCGTGCTGTATCTCTAAAACTAAAAAAACAGACTGCTGGAGTAACTCAGCAGGTCAGGCGGCATTGGTGGAGGGAATGGACAGGCGATGTTTCGGATTGGGACCCTTCTTCAGTCTGATTGTGGAAGAGGGGGGGGGGGGGGGAAGCTGGAAAAGAAGGGGGGGGGGTGTGGCGGGACATAGCCTGGCAAGTGATAGGTGGATACAGGTGACGGGGGGAAAGGAGACAAAAGGGTGTCAGATAGGGAGAGAAGTGAAATGTAAAGCCAGAGGGAGTGGCGGAAGTGGCGGCGCTGCCTTGCAGCTGCGGCTCGCCTGCAGTCCGTTTGTCTTTTCTTTTTTCGTTTTCTTTTGTCCCGTTTTTAGTTTCTTTCGGTTTATTTAGTTGTGTGTGTGTGGGGGGGTGGGTGTAACATGTTTTTTGACTCTTCCTTCGGGGGGGATGCAACCTTTCTTGCCGTATCCCCCGTCTCCGTGTCTGTCTGCGCTGAGGCCTATCGCGGAGCTGGCGGCCTCCAACTGCGACCGACCTCGAGGCTGCGGAGGCAGAGCCAGGACTTACCAACGCGAGGCTGGCCGACTTCGGGGCTGTGGTTGCGGTGCGACCCGACTTTGGAGCCTCGGAGGCACGGCCGCGGGCCAGTGGACGACATAATCGGGAGCTCGCAGGTCCCAGGTTGGTGACCGGTTTTCTGGAGCTCCCGCAACTACAGCTGCGTCCGCTGGACTGGAGGACGGCAGCTTCGGCAGCTTCGACCGCCCCGGGCCGCGGAGTTTGAACCGGCCCGTTTGCAGAGCTTGGATTCAGCCGCGGGACTTGCACACCATCATCCGGTGGGGTCATAACATCGGAGGCTTGGATTGCCTCGGCACAGAGGGAGAGCAAGGAGGGAAGAGACAATGACTTTGGGACTTTAAACTGTGTTGAGTGTGTGTTTTGTTATTTATTCTATGTTATGACTGCAGGCTAAACCATTTTGTTGCACTGAAAAGTGCAATGACAATAAAATTGAATCCAATCCGAATCCAATCCAATAAATGGAAGAGAAAGGACAGTGAGATAGTGGGTGAAATGGCTACACACCTGGGTAGGGAGGGGAGAACGCAGGAAAGGAAATGAGGGGTTTGGTTGTGACCTAAAATTGGAGAATTCACTGTTATACTGCTAGGTTGTTTGTAAGCTGCCCAATGCAAAGTGAAGTTCCTCCAGTTTACTTTTAGGCTTTAGTCGTTAGAGATAAGGTGTGGAAACAAGCCCTTCGGCCCACTGACCAGCAATCTTCCCCGTACACTAGCACTATCCTACACGCACGGGGGACAATTTACAATTAACAGAAGCCAATTAACCTACAAACCAGCAATGCTTGAGTGTGGGAGGAAACCACAACACTCGGTGAAACCCCATGCGGTCACGAGGAGAACGTACTAACTCCGTACAGACAGCACCCATAGTCAGGATTGAACCCGGGTCTCTGACGTTGTAAGGCAGCAACTCTACCGCTGTGCCACTGTGCCACCCGATGGCCCAGGACAGAAATCCATGCCTACATTCGGTACCTGATAATGTTCGTGCAGATGAATATGGTGCCTTTGTTCACTGATATTTGCACGCAGCATAATTAATAATTGCTGTGATGTGATTTGTGGTTTTGCAAAACATTAGTTAAGAGTTGTTGCTGTGTTAGGTCAGGCTGCAAATCGTCACCTTTGGCCTGCTACCAAAGAGAAGGCAGTAAAGTTTGACTGGATTTCGGATAACAAAAGCGAGTTTACTAACCTGGCCACAATGCAGTGAGTTAAATAAATGACAAAAAGCACTGGAGTAACTCAGCGGGTGAGGCAGCATCTCTGGAGAACATGGAGAGGTGACGTTTCGGGTTAGGACCGTGTACTGAGGTACAGTGAAAAGCTTTTGTTTAGTGCTATTCAGTCAAAAAGACGATACATGAGTACGATGAAGGTGTCCCCAGTGCACAGATAACGGGTACAACTTTCAATGCAAGATATAACATTAGAGTCTGAAGAAGGGTCCCAACCCGAAACGTCACCTCTCCATGTTCTCCAGAGATGCTGCCAGACCCGCTGAGTTACTCCAGCACTTTGTCTCATTTTTTGCAAAGCAGCATCTGCAGTTCCTTGTTTCTGCTCTATAAATGCGAGACGGCACAGTGGCGCAGCAATAGAGTTGCTGCCTTACAGCTCTTAGAGTCCCGGGTTCGATCCTGACTACGGGTGCTGTCTGTACGAAGTTTGGACGTTCTCCCAGTGACCAACGTGGGTTTTCTCCGGGTGCTCCGGTTTCCTCCCACACTCCAAAGACGTACAGGTTTGAAGGTTAAATGGCTTTGGTAAAAAAAAAAGATAAATTGTCACTTGTGTGTAAGGTAGTGTTAAGTGTGTGGGGGTTCACTGGTCGGCGTGGACTCGGTAGGCAGAAGGGCCTGTTTGCGCACTGTATCTCTAAACTAAAAACGAAACTAAATCAATTACATTTTTGTGAACCTATAGAATAATTCACACACATTTCTCTTTGCTCTTTCCTGGAAATAAATGTGAGGGAATTAACAGAGCATTGAATTAAAAGAATAAAATGCCTGTTTCAGGAGATTGTGCACACGCTGACCTTTGATTTGTTTTTGCTGATTTTGATTCCTATTCCCCACTATCTCCATGCAGAAACTGCTGAGTCATTGATTCAATTTTTAGACTTTCTGTTGCAATTCTGTTCCTTTCACTGCTCACAATTGTTGTTCATGTATTCTCCACTAATACAGTTCGTAAGTTCCTAAATACCATTGAGTTACCAAGGTGACTTCAGGACCAGCTTCTTCCCTACAACCATCAGGCTACTGAAGACTCCGACCTCCAACTAAGCTCTGATCTTACAATGTGTGGGAAGAAACCGCAGATGCTGCTTTACACCGAAAATAGACACAAAATGTTGGAGTAACTCAGGGGGACAGGCAGCATCTCTGGAGAGAAGGAATGGGTGACGTTTCGGGTCGAGACCTTACTGGTCTGAAGAAGGGCCTCGACCCAAAACATCACCCATTCCTTCTCTTCAGAGATGCTGCCTGTCCCGCTGAGTTACTCCAGCTTTTTGTGTCTACCTTCTGAACTACATAGACTTGGGGGGTTTTATTTTTGTCTTTCCACTATTGACTGTTTTCTATTTTAATATACATACTGAACATTATTATGGAGTCCGAAGAAGGGTTTCGACCCGAAACGCCACCTGTTGATGTTCTCCAGAGATGCTGCCTGAACTGCTGTTACTCCAGCACTTTGTGTCTTTTTTTGCAAACCAGCATCTGCAGTTTGCTGTGTCTACACTCCACAACATTTACCATTTCTAATACAGAACTCAAATTGTCACTGCTGCCCTCCAGAGGGAATGCTTTGAGAGAGATCACTCAAACTCCAGATTTGGTTCATATGTTGCTCAATGACCCAGTGGAGCCAGAATTTCCTTGTTATCTGCAAGAATTCTTGACAAAGCCCGAAAGCCTTGCAGTCCTGACCCACCAGAAAAGTGTCAGAGAAGGGAACCTAATGAGGGGCGGTGGCAGGTGGAAGCAACAGTGGGGGTGGGGTGGGGCGGGAGGTGGTTTGGGGGAGGGATTAACAGTGGGGAATGGAGCAATGGAGCAGGAGCAAAATGTGTTGCCCCTTGCCACTGCCAACATCTCCTGGAGGTTGATAGACACAAATTGCTGGGGTAACGCAGCCTAACTCTCTGAATAAATTGCTCTGGAGAGCATTTTGTGTCTCTCTTGTGTAAACCAGCACCTGCAGTCCTTTCCTACAATTGAGTCTGAAGAAGGGTTCCAAACCGAAACGTCACCTATTCCTTTTCTCCAGAGGTGCTGCCTGACCCGCTAAGTTACTTCAGCACTTTGTGTCTATCTTCGGTGTAAACCAGCATCTGTAGTTCCTTCCTACCCGTCACCTGGAGATTGATGGGCCTGGCAAAACCCCTCAACAATACCATTCCTTAGGGGAAGTAAACAAGAATCAAGCTAATTTATTTCTCAGGCTGTAGAGTCAAGGAACTGTAGATGTTGGTTAACATACAAGGGGGCTCTATGTGCTGGAGTAACCACGTGGGTCAGCAAACGTCTCTGGAGAACATGGATAAGTGACATTTCGGGTCGGCTCATAAGTGATGGGAGCAGAATTAGGCCATTCGGCCCATCAAGTCTACTCCGTCATTCAATCATGGCTGATCTATCTCTCCCTCCTAACTCCATTCTCCTGCCTTCTCCCCGTAACCTCTAACACCTGTACTAATCATCATAATCATAATTTATTAGCCTAGTATGTTTTGCAACATACGAGGAATTTGATCTGCCATACAGTCATACCAATAAAACGCAACAGAACGCACAAAATACATTTTAACATGAACATCCACCACAATGACTCCTCCGCATTCCTCACTGTAATGGAAGGCGAAAAAAGTTAAATCTCTCCCTTCTTTGTCCTCCAGCGGTCGGGGGCCTCTAACCTTCCGTTGACGGGACGATCTTTCTCCTATAGCCGGCGGGGGGCCTCCTTGTCAGGGTGATCAAGCTCCTGCATTGGGGGGAATCTCAGCTCCTCCGCGCCGTGCGATCTACCCCGGGTCGGGGCTAGTTGAACGTTGTGTGGCTTTTGGAGCTTCCCAACGTTGGTCTCAACCCGAGACTGCGAGCCCCTTGATGTTAAAGTCTGCAGGCTGCGGTTGGAGCGTCGATCCCAGGCAAGGGATCGCAGGCTCCGATGGTAAGTCCACATCCCCGCGGTGGGTCTCAAAGTCAGTCCCGGGCAAGGCCGCCAGCTCCATCGATGTTAGGCTGCAGAGCGACCGGAGATATGATCCGGAAGACAAGGTAAGAGATTGAAAAAAATGTTTCCCCCACCTACCACATAAAACAAACCAGAGAACATTAACACAAACTTTTATAACACACAAAAAATAACATAAAAAAGACGAAAAGGACAGATTGTTGGCGACATTGCCATCGAAGCGCCACCTGGTGGTCAAAATCGAGAATCTAATTATCTTTGCTGTAAAATTATCCACTGGTACACAAAAATGCTGGAAAAACTCAGCGGGTGCAGCAGCATCTATGGAGCGAAGGAAATAGGTAACGTTTCGGGCCGAAACCCTTCTTCAAAATTTTCCAGCATTTTTGTGTACCTTCGATTTTCCAGCATCTGCAGTTCCTTCTTGAACAAATTATGTACTGACTTGGCCTCCACAGCTTTCTGTGGCAAAGAATTCCACAGATTCACCACCCCCTCTGACTAAAGAGATTCCTCATCTCCTTCCTAAAGGGTCGTCCTTTAATTCTGAGGCGATGACCTCTAGTCCTCGACTCTCCCCTTCTTCAGACTTCCCAGGTTGTCAGTTTATCTTAGTTGCAGGAAAAATGGAGATGGTTTTTCACAGCACAGGATGGGCCAGACTAAATAAAGAAAGTACGTCAATTTGATTGATTGAGGAGCTACATGACAAAATATGTTTTTGCTGTTTTAAAAAATATTTAATTAGTGGGGGCACAGTGGCGTAGCGGTAGAGTTGCTGCCTTACAGAGTCAGACACAAGCAGTCCTGCAGGTCAAGAGGGTTAAGGCCAGCTTACTGTCCTCTGGTTAATTGCTAACTAAACTGTTTGTGCTTATTGAACCTTTCAAGATTCATTTGAAACTTTCACCCCAGATTAATCAATAACTAAGTACAAAGTTTAAAATCACTATCTCAACTAAACAGTAAGTTTGTGTGGCACACTGGTGCAGACACAGACACACTCAGACAGACACAGATAGACATCAAATGCTGGAGTAACTCAGCAGGTCAGACAGAATCTCCGGCGAAAGGAATAGGTGAAGTTTCAGTTCGAGACCTGTCTGAGGAAGGGTCTCGTCCCGAAACATCACCTATTCCTTTTCGCCAGAGATTCTGTCTGACCCGCTGAGTTACTCCAGCTTTTTGTATCTATCTTCGGTTGAAACCAGCATCTGCAGTTCCTTACTGCACAGACAGACACAGGAACACACACAACATGCTGTTGTGTCCCAGACACAGAAAAATGCACGCAGATACACGCTCACACAGACACATGCTCACTCACTCATGCACCATGCCGCCCTTAATAATGCATCTCACCTGAAGAGTGAAGTGTGATCTGCGGACTGACGAAGAGTGAGATACAGCCACCACCTTTGCTATCTGCTCCAGAGGGTCCCCAACGCGTGACGGTATTCTGTCCACCGAGTGCTGTGGAACTGTGCATTCTACACTTGAATGACACAAGCTCTCCGCTTCCCCAATTGCCTTTAGCAATCATTTCATGTCATAAGTTGCTGGAGTAGAATTAGGCCATTGGAACCGTCAAGTCCACTCCGCCATTCAATCATGGCCGATCTATCTTTCCCTCTCAACCCCACTCCCGGAGTTGTCGGCCCGGGCCTGCAGCCGGCGCTGGCTCCAGCTTGGTTCTCTGGGGGATCGCTGGGCGGTGCGGACCTAACTCCCAGTATAATCCCTGATAGACTCTATGGGAGTGATGTCAGATAAGGAAACAGGAGGAATGAAATGTAAAGCCATAGAGGTATATAAATGGAAGAGGACAGGCGACAGCAAAAGAGGGTTAATAAAGGTGAGATGATCCCTCATTTCCCTTTTATCCCCCTCATTCCCCGCCCCTCCAACCCGTGTCACCTATATCCCTCTCCCATCACCTGTCCTTCTCTCCACAGATTCTGCCTCACCCACTGAGTTCTTCCTACATTTGGTGCTTTGACCTTAAATTTTAGGTTTGGATCTTTCGGATTAGGTTTCTGCCCTACCTTTGAATCAAATCACTAATGACATCTTTAATACTGTGATAAGATGAACGACCCCACCTCAGTGTTCACAGGCTGCCTACAGCTTATGAAATGAGATCTCCCTTCAATGTCTCTCCTGTTGTCGACTTTGGAAGGACCACACTCTCCTCATTCCATTCCTTCTCCAACAGTCATAGCACAACGTCTTTTCTTCTTGCATCTACAACTCTTCTTTTATCTTATAGACACTTTTATTAGATTAGATCCTTTATTTGTCATTCAGACCTTTCGGTCTGAACAAAATTTCGTTGCCTGCAGCCATACATATAATAATAAACAACAAAACACACAATAAACACAAATTAACATCCACCACAGTGAGTTCACCAGGCACCTCCTCACTGTGATGGAGGCAAAAGTCTTAAAGTTACTGTCTCTTCCCTCCTCTTCTCCCTCTGCGCTGAGTCTTAAGATCCAGCTGGATTAAGATCCAGCACAAAAGTGATTAAACACACTTATGGGGCACACTTATTACAAAAATGTACTAAATATATAATGTGGTCCTCATGCTGAAAAGTTTGGAGGCCCCTGCTCTAAACTAAACTATTAAAAAAACAAGTAGCATTTACATTATTCCTCACCGCGCCAGAGACCCAGGTTGGATCCTGACTGTGGGTGCTGTCTGTACAGAGTTTGTACGTTCTCCCTGTGACCACATTTGTATTCTCTGGGTGCTCCGATTTCCTCCCACACTTCAAAGATGTTGCTTGTAGGTTAATTGCCTTCTGTAAATTGTCCCTGGTTTGTAGGATAATGTTAGTGTCTGGGGTGATCGCTGGTCGGCACGGACTCAGTGGGCCAAAGGGCCTGTATCTGTATCTCTAAACTAAACATTGCAGTTATCATTCTCGTCAAAAGTTGATGGTTTGATAAAGACACAAGTCTTCCTTCCACCACCATACATTTCATTTTGCTTGTTCAAGGTTTTGATCATTTGATTAAGTTTCAACACACACAAGTCCTAGAGGTCAAGAATTTAAGGCAAGCTTGCAATTCTCTGGTTAATTCCTTACAAAACTGCATGTGATTATGCAACCTTTCAAGATTCATTTCAAACTTTCACCCCATAATAATCACTGACTAAGTAGGAAGTTTAAAATCAATATCTCATATAAACATAATGTTTGGGCGGTACAGTGTCGCAGCGGTAGAGTTGCTGCCTTACAGCGCCAGGGATCTTGACTTTAGATGCTGTATGTACGTAGTTTGCACGTTCTCCCCGTGACCTGCGTGGATTTTCTCCGGGTGCTCCGGTTTTAACCGACAAACCCCAAAGACATGCGGGTTTGTCGGTTAATTGGCTTCTGTAAATTGTCCCTAATGTGTCGTGTGTGTGTTAGTGCATGGGGTGATCGCTGGTCGAAGGGCCTATTTCTGTGCTGTATCTCTAAAGTCGAGTTGAGAATAAACCGTCCCTGAATCTGGAGGTGTGCGTTTTTCCCTTCTGTACCTCTTGTCTGATGGGAGAGGGGAGAAGTCTCAAGTCAAAAAGCAAGCATTGTATTGCATTGATCAATATTAGTTTAAAAAGTAAGAAATCTTGATAACGGGGTATGTGCATCTGATAATATTATGCTTTTTGTTCTAAAAAAAATGAATTTAAGCAAATTAATTTTGTGAATGAAGTGCTTGATAAAGAACAACAAATTCCTGTCTACATAATTTGTAACTTAACTACAGTCCAAAGCGCACTAAGTAACAGAAACACAACGACCAAGAATTATTATAACAGATATCACAATGATTATTTACTTTCTATCAAGTTTGTACATTCAAGAATTTTTGTGCAGAATAATTACCATTTAAAAGATGGTCAAAGATTAATTATGTTGAAGCAGAACTCTGAACAATATTGTAGCGAGTTGCTTGTAGATTTAAAACATCATGATTACAAGTCGCAAAACCATAAAAAGGCTAGAAGGAAAAGGAAAACATTAGATATTGAGTGCAGGCACGGAAATCGTTTTCAAAATTTGGAGGGGACCGGGGGACAGGGGGGACAGAATTTCTTGGCGGCCGAGCGCGCATGTGCACACTCACACACGCGAGGCTTCGGAGGCTCAATCCAGCGCTAAATGCAGCTCAACTCTGCCTGTCTCGCCGGGTTAACCTGCAGCACTGCCTGGACTGACGGGACATCAGCCTGGAGTCGTGGAGCTAGCGTTACTTCTCCACGCTGGCTGTAAACCTGGGCCATATTTCCCATAAATCCAGGTAGGGCTGTTGGGTAAATCGGCCCAACTTGTCCATACTAACCAACATGTCCCATCTACATTAGTCCCACCTGCAAGCGTTTGGCCTGTATCCCTCTAAACCTGCCCTATCACTGTATCTGTCCAAATGTTTCTTGAACGTTGTGATATGGCCTCATTCTGCTATCACTTATGAACATGAAATGGCCACTGTGAATTGCTGTTAACGATCGCAGGTGGACTCGGGGAGTTGAAGGGCATCTGAGAGAGAATCAGTGCAGGAATAAGCAATTGATGCATCTCTCTGAGCGTCAGCACAAGCTCAAAGGACCAAACATGCTCCTGCAGTATTGTAAGAAAATACGAGAAAGATGTGAAATGTAAAAGTCGGGTTACAACTTTATAAAACTTTGGTTATCCCTTTTCTCCAGAGATGCTGCCTGGCCCGCTGATTTACTCCAGCATAATGTATCTATCTTTGGTGTAAACCAGCAACTGCAGTTCCTTCCTGCATCAATGCTCATACTGTTGGGTTGTAATCTACCCAAGCGGAATATGAGGTGCTGTTCCTCCAGTTTGCATGTGCAGTTCCTGAAGGCCATATGTGACAGGAGTAAAATAGTAAGATTAAACGAGAACTTACCAGTTTGAAGTTTGATCTGTATTTTATGAGGAGTTACGATGAGGGATTACGTGAAGAACCCGCTCAGCACGCATGCGCGGCATACTTCAAAGCAGCGGTGTGGAATCACAGATAGACACAGATATTGAAGTAAACATAGTAAAGAAACGGAGACATCAGTTTATCAGTTTGACCCATATTATTGAGGGTGGGAGCGGAGGGCACGTAATCCCTCATCGTAACTCCTCATAAAATACAGATCAAACTTCAAACTGGTAAGTTCTCGTTTAATCTTACTATTTTACTTCGGAGTCACGTGAGTGACTACGTGAAGACTTCAAAGCTCTGTGATTTCAAACCGTGTAACAGGTATTACTTCACTCACTGCCGAAGTCCTTGAGGGAGGAAGTGTGTTATCGTAATCAACCAATGAATCTGTTTGTAGAAAAACACAATGGTATTTTTTAACAATAACAACAAAGAATTTAAATTGCTCCCCTGGGCTTAAATTAAATATTTGCAGTCTGTAAAAAAAATGTCTGCAAATAAAGCAGGTTTTGCCAACGGCTTATTATAAAATTTCTGAACGGTCTTTCCCCCGACCATCCTGCTGTAGCCAGGATGTGGTCTATAGGCACGTCCATTCTTTTGGCCGTTGTACATGTTAGTGTTTATCCCAGCAGCTTTTAGCACCTGCTTGAGCCATCTCGAAATGGTTTGGCTTGTTACCCGACCATAAGGTTTTTTATGACTGACCCACAAGGCTTTTCATCTCCCTCGAATATTTTTGGTTGTGTCTATGTAGGATAGTAGGGTCATGGCACATAACTGTGCTTCTGGCGGGTAAGCCCGGAATTCCACGACTAGATTAGGTGTTCCTGGTCTGCTCTGTTTGATCATTCCCTGGATAACGACAGAGATCTGGTCTGGAGCTGTGAGCATGCTGTCCAGTCGCAATAGGTGTAGTGACTGGACCCTCTGTGTAGATACAAGTGCCATCAACATGAGTGTTTTGAGCATAGATTGTTCCAGGTTGAGGGATCTGGCTGGTGGCCATCCCCTGAGGTATATCAGGACCACACTGACATCCCATGTATGGGTGTACCTTGGTCTAGGGGGTTAGAGTTGTAAATACCCTTCATTAGTTTGACCACCAGCGGATGGGACCCCATGGCCTGTTGTCCTGGAGCTGGCTTTAAATAGACAGACAGGGCACTTCTAGCTGTGTTGATGGCTCTGTAGCTGAGTCCTTCATCGTGGTGAAGGTTCGCCAGGAATTCCAGTACGTTGGTAACTGTAGCGGTTGAGTAGGTGGTCCCTGTATCCAAGCAGTACTTCTCCCATTTTTTGATGCTGGACAAGTGCTGTTTTTTAGTGGATGTTCGGAGGGATGCTGACATGGTGTCGACGGTTTGTTCTGATAATCCCAGTCCCAGAAGTGGTTTGTGCAGAATCTGCAACCCAGGAGTTTGATTTTTTCATGGCACGGGTGGCTTGTGCCCGACACTGGGTGTTAATAACTCTGGGTCACTGGGGAATACCATCGGAGTTTCAACAACCATGTCATGGAGTATTGGGAACCATGGCTGCGTAGGCCAGTCGGGTACTATCAAAATACCTGAAGCAGAGTCCATTTGTATTGTGCGTAGTCCCCGACTGATGAGGCAGAAGGGAGGAAATGCATAGAAGAAGAATTTCCCCAATCCAGCGCGAACGTATCTACTGCTGCTGCCCCAGGGTCTGGTTCCCAAGCGACATACATAGGTACCTGGTGATTTAGCCTGGATGCAAATAGGTCGATATCTGGCGTGCCATATTGCTTGATAACTTTTGCAAAAAATTTTGGGGTTTTAACATCCATTCGATGTTGTCATTAAATTTACGTGACCTGGTGTCTGCCACTGTATTTAGCTTACCTGGCAGGTAAGTTGCTGATAGCCAAATATGTCTTTCGACACACCATTGCCAAATTGTGTTGACCAACTTGTCGCATGATACCGATTTTATGCCGCCCATATGGTTAATGTAGGCCACCACCGTAGTATTATCTATTTGTAACCGTACATGCAAGTGATGCATATTTGTGCATATGCTTTAAACCATAAAAGTCACCCAACATCTCTAGATAACTAATGCCCAGTGTAAGTGGTAATGATGACTCTGGGTTAGTCCATCTATTACCTGTGCTGGATATAGTTAGTTGCTCCCCAGCCTTGAGCACTGGCATCTGTTTGGATAACTAACATAGGGTTAGTGATGATAATAGGGCTGAAACTATGCCAAACGTTTTTTGCCCACCACTGTAGTTCTGATATTGCTTCAGTGGGTAACTTCATGACACGATCATAATGACCTGTATGTCGTTTTTGGTGCCTGTACCTTTGCTACTTGCAAGTTTTGACAGTGCAAAGGTCCGAATTATGTAGCCGGAAATGCTGCTACCATTTTCCCCAATTACTCTGTTACTTGTCGAATAGTTGGTAGTTCGTTGACCATTAAATTGTTGCATGATTGTGCCAATTCAACTATTTTGTCTCTTGGCAATGTTACAGTCACGTAGACTGAATTAATTGTGAAGCCCAAGTAGCCCATGATAGTGGATGGCTTCAACTTAGATTTATCTGGATGTAAGACAATCCCAGAGTTTCGAATAACTGTTTGGTAGCTGATACAGCTAACATAGTCAATTCCATGGTCTTGCCTATCATTTAAGATATCATCAAGATATGCCATGACAATATGTTTTGTCTTGTGAATATTGCTAGAGCTGGTTTTAGTATCTTGGTGAACTGTTGCACTGCTGAACGTAATGCCGCGCATGCATGCTGAGCGGGCTCTTCACGTAGTCACTTATGTGACTCCGAAGTAAAATTAGGCCATTCGGCCCATCAAGTCTACTACGCCATTCAATCATGGCTAATCTATCTCTCCCTCCTAAACCCCATTCTCCTGCCTTCTCCCCATAACCCCTGACACCTGTACTTGTTTGTACAATTGTGTTCAGTTTGCCTTTCATTATACTAAGGTGTGGAGCAGAGTTTGAAGTGTTACCTGATCCCAGCAACAAGACCGGCAGGTATTAACCGTCTAGACTTCCGGTATCGCATTCCCATCGCCACTGTCAAAATCCCAGCGGTGACTGTCAGTAAGGAAAAGGAAGACTTAGACATCTACTTAGTTGTAGGGAATACATGTACAAATTCCACACAAAACATACTGGGTTACATCGTCACGTGCACTGGGATGCAGTGAAGAGCGCTGCGTGCATGCTATTCTGTCAATTCACAAGGCCATGAGACATAGAAGCAGAATTCTGCCTGTGGCCCAAAAATTCAACCATGGCTGATATATCTTTCCCTCTCAACCCCATTCCCCTGCTTTCTCCCCATAACCCCTGACACCCGTACTAATTAAGAACCTGTCCATCTCTGCTTTTAAAATATCCTTTAACTTGGCCTCCACAGCCGTCTGTGGCAAATAATTCCAGATTCACCACCCTCTGACTAAAGAAATGAATCTCCATTTTAAAGATACGTCCTTTTATTCTGAGGCTGCACCCTCTGTTCCCCCACTCTCCCACTACTGTCGATGGCACGGTGGCGCAGTGGTAGAGTTGCTGCTTTACAGCCCCAGAGACCCGGGTTAAATACAACAATAGAATATTCATTCAATGTCATTTGAACATCAGTGAGGCTCAAATGAAACTCTGTTTCTACAGCCATACAAACAAAACAATTCCTACAAGACACACAAATAATTCAATTCACACAAACATCCATCACAGTGAATCTCCTCCTCACTGTGATGGAAGGCAAAGTCTTTTCTCTCCCCTGCACCATTTTTCTCCCGATGTTGAAGCCCCAGGTGGGTGATGGTAAGTCCCACGGCCATTAAGGCCGCGCCGGGCGATGTACCGCCCCACTCCAGGTCTAAATGTCACAAAGTTGGAGCCCCCGGCGGGCGTTGGAATGTCCCGCGCCCATTAAAGCCGCGCCGGGCAATGTATGGCGAGCTGAAGGACCTGTTTCCACACTGTATGTGTAAAGTAAACTAAACTGCTGGAGACACTTCAGTCAGGCAGCATCCCTGGCGTACATGGAGAGGTGACGTTTCGGCTTCCTTCACACACTCCAGCACTTTGTGTCTTTTATTGTATTAAGCAGCATCTGCAGTTCTTTGTTTCTACATTTTGACTGCGCCACTGCGAAACCTCCTCAAGGCATGCTGACTTGGAAGACGTTCTCCTCCTCCCTCTAGTGGGTGCTCTGGGTGACCAACCCTCCCCCTCTGGGATTCCTGCCGTGCTCCGACTCTACATCCGCAGACATGCTGCCTGACCCGCTGAGTTACTCCAGCACATTGTGTCCTTTTCTGTATTAACGAGCTTCTGCAGTTCTTTGTTGCTGTATTCTGTATTAGTGACAGCCATACTTTTGTGTGGAAAGCAGTTGTATGGAGAGGTGAAAGATTGTTGTCTTGAGAGTACAGATATTTTGATCAAATCTGCCTATGTCCAAGTGCCAATATTTATTTAGTTTAGAGATTTAGCGCAGAAACAGGCCCTTCGGCCCACCGAATCCGCACCGACCAGCGATCCCTGCACACTAACACTATCCTACACACAGCTGGAGTAACTCAGCGGGACAGGCAGCATCTCTGGAGAGAAGAAATGGGTGATGTTTCGGGTCGAAACCTGTTAAACGAGAATGTTCCCGAACAGTCTGTGACCCGTAGCACTGTGGCGTAGTGCTATGTGTAAAGCCCATAGCGCTGCAGCCGGCAGCTCTTTGTTTAAATTCCCACGCTTTAAGACAACAGCGTCCTTTTAAGCCTTTGCGTGCCAAACTGGCAGCGCTGTGTGTATTGATTTACGCGCCAAGTTTGTAGCACCGTGTTTGGCTTTACACGCCAGTCTGCGGCTGATAGCGCTTTGTTCCCTTCTAACGCTGCGCCACCGTGCCACCATCACGCCACTTTTTCCCCACCATCCTATTCAAGGCAGGAATGGAGTGTTTGTTCTGTGCATCACTTATGAGGCACTTCACATTCAGGTGATCAGTCTGAAGGCGTTCTTCAACGACTCCATTGCAAGACTTCACAGTACATGGCAAAGAGTGTTGTAGAGCAGAGGGACTGAGGAGTGAATGTACATCGATCCTTGAAAGTGGGGTCACAGGTAGATGGGGTAGGCATGCAGGCTTTCGGTGCATTGGCCTTCATTGGTCAGGGTATTGAGTGTAGGGACGTTACGTTACAGGTGTACAAGACATTGATACCTATTTGGGGGTATTTGGAGTACTGTGAGAACATTTGGCCACCTTGGGAAAGAGTGCATTTACAAGGGTGGTGCCAATACTTCAGAGCCTGAGGTACAGGGAAAGTTTGGGCAGGCTAGAACTTTATTCCTGGGGATTCAGGAGGCTGAGATGTGATCTTATAGAGGTGTATAAGATCATGAGGGGACTAGATCGGGAGAATGCAGTGTCTTTTACCCAGTTTAGGGGAATCGAGAACCAGACGTTAGTTCACTGGCACTATCCAACACACTGGGGACAATTTACAATTTTTTTTAACCAATGCCAATTAACCTACAAACCTGTATGTCTTTGGACTGTGCTGGAGTAACTCAGCGGGTCAGGCAGCATCTCTGGAGAAAATAAATAGGTGACTGTTCAATCTGAATGTGGGTCCTGACCTGAAACGTGAACTATTCCTTTTCTCCAGAGATTCTGTCTGACCCACTGAGCTACTCCAGCATTTTGTGTCTACCTTCGGTGCAAACCAGCATCTGCAGGTCCTTCCTTCACAATACTTTGACTAAAATTGGAGAACTCCGTTTACCGACTGTTGTTGCCTGACCCGCTGTGGTTACTCCAGGACTTTGGGTTTTACTCCAGGTTCCAGCATCTGCAGTTCCTCGTGTGTCCATTGCAGCAGCAGAGGCTGGGGACAGCTGACCTACAGCGAGCTCTGGGTCTCTGCACAGTGGTGCACGAGAACTGTGGACGGCAGTGTGCAGACACTGCCCCCTGCTGGACCCTCCACACCCAACATGATCACACCCAGTGTGGGGGCTGTTGGAGCACCCCTGGCCCATCAGATATCCTGTGTAGGGAGGAACTGCAGATGCTGGTTTACGCCGAACACAGACATAAAATGCTGGAGTTACTCAGCGGGACAGGCAGCATCTCTGGATGGAAGGAAGGGGTGATGCTTTGGGTCGAGACTTCAGACTCCATCAGATATCCTCATTCTGTTTGAATAAAGATTCAAGATTCAAGAGAGTTTATTGTCATGTGTCCCTGAAACGATAATGAAATTCTTGCTTTGCTTCAGCACAACAGAACATAGTAGGCATTGACTACAAAACAGATCAGTGTGTCCATATACCATTATATAAATATATACACACATGAATAAATAAACTGGTAAAGTGCAAATAAACAGATAATGAGCTATTAATGTTCAGAGTTTTGTCCGAGCCAAGTTTAATAGCCTGATGGCTGTGGGGAAGTAGCTATTCCTGAACCTGATCGGTGTAGTCTTCAGGCTCCTGTACCTTCTACCTGAAGGTAGCAGGGAGATGAGTGTGTGGCCAGGATGGTGTGGGTCCTTGATGATACTGCCAGCCTTTTTCTGGCAGCGACTGAGATAGATCCCCTCGATGGAAGGGCAGTATTTACTACTTTTTGTAGTCTTTTCCGCTCCAGGGCGCTCAAGTTGCCGAACCAAGCCACGATCCAACCAGTCAGCATGCTCTCTACTGTGCACCTGTAGAAGTTAGAGAGAGTCCTCCTTGGCATACCAACTCTCCGTAATCTTCTCAGGAAGTAGAAAAGCTGATGTGCTTTCTTAATAATTGCATCAGTGTTCTCAGACCAGGAAAGATCTTCGGAGATGTGCATGCCCAGGAATTTAAAGCTCTTGAAACGGGACTGTGGGTCCCCATCCTACCCCTACCAAAGTCCACAATCAGTTCCTTGGTTTTGCTGGTGTTGAGTGCCAGGTTATTGTGCTGGCACCATATGGACAGTCGCTTGATCTCTCTTCTATACTATATACTAATCTATAATAGCATATTGGGACCAGTACTGTTTTCTGGAATTGTGCTTGGAAAGCTATGGAAAGGAAAGACGAAGACTGATGAAACAGAAAAGGCGCAGTGCTGAATGGCAGAGTAGACTCGATGGGCCAAATGGCCTAGTTTGGCCTTGGTGACCTAGGCTCGAAACCTGGCTCTTGATGGCCAAGTTGATCTGAACACAAATGCATGAGATGATTCTACACCCAGTCCCAGTCTTTCCTCTGAGGGGAAGAATGGGTCAGGAACCCTGATGATCCAATGACCAGCTGGAGGAATGGATGGCACACATGGGGGACCTTGAGTATAGCCAGAGTTTGGTGCAGCTCTAACAGAACACCCCAACCTGCTTTAGTCACGCATACACGTGCACACATGTACACACACATAAGCATGCATGTACACGCACACACATGTACACGTCCACATGCATGCATGCACCGCTGCACACACACACACCCACAGGCACACACAGACGCAGATACATACATGCACACACACTCACTCATACACTCACACACACGCATACAGAATGATCGCTCAAGCAAGACATCAGAAGATAGCTCACGTCAAAAGCACCCTCTACCCCAACAATATAACCCGCACTCATTTAACTTTAGGTATTCAATGAGATTTTCTTTCATTCACAACGACGCTGAAGAGAGGACTTACTGAGAGAGATCTTCACATTATGCCGGTCGTTGGAGATTTGATAAGCACCGTACCCTGCCAAGGATCCGAAAATCACTCCAGTGATCAAAGACATCACACTCCCTGGGAACAAAAATATTACATCTCATTATAGAGTCGTACAGCATGGAAACATTCCCCACGGCCCAACTTGCCCACGTTGACCAACATGTCCCATCTACATTAGTCCCATCTGCCCGCGTTTGGCCCATATCCCG
Organism: Amblyraja radiata; assembly: GCF_010909765.2. NCBI lineage: Eukaryota > Metazoa > Chordata > Chondrichthyes > Rajiformes > Rajidae > Amblyraja > Amblyraja radiata. Next base: position 17,022,116 of record NC_045960.1, read on the forward strand.
CTAAACTATCCAATTCATGTACCTGTCTAATTGTTTCTTAAACATTTCAATAGTCCCTGCCTCAGCTACCTCCTCATCCATACACCCTTTGTGTGAAAAAGTTTACCTCTTAGGTTCCTATTAAATCATTCCCCCCTCACCGTAAACCTATATCCTCTGGTTCTCGATTCCCCCACCCTGGGCAAAAGACTGTGTGTTTACCTGGCCTATTCCTCGCATGATTTGGTACACCTATATAAGATCACCCCTCATCCAAGGAATAGAGTCCTAGCCTGCTCAAACTCTCCCAATAGCTCAGACCCTGGCAACATCCTCGTAAATCTTCTCTGCACCCTTTCCAGCTTATCGCCTTTCACTTTTTCTTCTCGAAGATCTTTAGCTCTCTATGTTTTCTTTTACCAGTACATCAGACAGGAAAATGCTATAATGTTGCATGTTTGTAGGTTGATTGGCCTTTGTAAATTGTTCCTAGTGCGTAGGATGTGGATGAGAAAGTGGGATAACACAGAACTAGTGTGAACGGGTGATCGATGGTCGGTGTGGACTCCATGACATCAGGTGTGATGGTATAAAAACAAATGCGGCACTGTGGCACATAGTTGGTCGAGTTGCTGCCTCACAGCACCAGAGACCCGGGTTCGAACCTGACCTTGGATGCTGTCTGTACGGAGTTTGGATGTTCCCCCAGTGACTGTGCGGGTTTTCTCAGGGGACGTGCAGGTTTGTCGGTTAATTGGATGCTGTAAATTGCCCCGAGTGTGTAGGGAGTGGATGAGAAAGTGGGATAACTTAGAACTAGTGTGAACGGGTGATTGATGGTAGATGTGAAGACAGTGGGTCGAAGGGCCTGTTTCTATGCTGTATCTGCAAATTTAAAACAAAAAAACTAATACTAAGCACTACAGTAAATGTCAGGACCATAATGACCAAGACAAATATGTTTAGGGAGGCGCAGTGGTAGAGTTGCTGTCCTACAGCGCCAGAGAATCGGGTTCAATCCTGACTACAGGTCTGTCAGTATGGAGTTTGTACGTCCTCTCTCTGACCGTGTGGGTTTTCTCCGGGTGCTCCAGTTTCCTTCCACACTCCAAAGATGTGCAGGTTTGTAGGTTAATTGGCTTCTGTAAAGTTGTAAATTGTCCCTGGTGTGAACGGGACGGGACAATCGCTGGTCAGCACGGGCTCGGTGGGCCGAAGGGGCCTGTTTCCATGCTGTATCTCTAAACTAAACTAAATTTACAACAACCTAATAAAATACAAACTGCGGATGCTGGTTTATACCAAAGGCCGACACAAAATGCTGGAGAAACAGGTGATGTTTCAGGTCGGGACTTCGGACTCCAACCTCTTTTTCAGCTTTCTCTCCTCTGTAACAGTAGGTTTGAAGATGGGTCACGACCCCAAAATGTCACCTATCCATGTTCCCCAGAGATGCTGCCTGACCCACTGTGTTACTCCAGCATTTTTTTTCTGTCTAAACAAAATTTGGTCTTGCCTGGCTTTTGAGCATTTTTAAGGAGCAGACATTGCACTGCAAATAATGTTCACAAAATACTGTACCTCTTCGAGTGTATCCAAGGATACCACTCACCGTCACCACGGCAGCATAAGAGCAGCTTATCCAATCAACTGGCATACTGAAAGCCTTGGGGTGGGGAAGAGAAGGAAGATCTCAGCTTCAGTTCCTGGTTTTGAGAACTGAAATAGAAACAAAAGATTTAGTTTAGTTTAGCCTGTTTCCATGCTGCATGGCTGTAGGTGATACAGAACCAGTTTTATAGTTTAGTTAAGTTTATTATTGTCACGTGTACTGAGGTACAATGAAAAGCTTTTTTGTTGCGTGCTATCCAGTCATTGGAAAGACTATACATGATTACAATCAGGCCGACCACAGTGTACAGATACAATATAAAGGGATTAACGTTTAGTGCAAGTTTAAGTCCAGTTAAGTCCCATTAAAGATAGTCTGTGGGTCTCCAGTGAGGTAGACGAGTGGTCAGGACCGCTCTCTAGCTGGTGAGAGGATGGATCAGCTGGGAAGAAACTGTCCCTGAATCTGTAGGTGTGCGCTTTCACACTTCTGTACCTTTTGCCTGATGGGAGGGGGGAGAAGAGGGAGCAGCCAGGGTGAGACTTGTCCCTTAAGTAAAGAGTATAACATTTAGCGCAAGATAGAGTCCAGTAAAGTCTGATGAAAGGTTGTCCGAGGATCTCCAATGAGCTGGGTGGTAGGTCCAGCGAGTGTAGAGCAGTCAAAAATCAGCACTCTTCTCATTTAATTTTTGTTTCCGATTTGGACTCTTGCAAGAGCCACAGTGCGGGCAACTCAGATGAAACGTCACCTATCCACCTTCTCCAAAGGCGCAGCCTGACCAGCTGAGTTTCTGCAGCACTTTGTGTCTTTTTTTAAGTGATAGATGGACACAGGCGAGGGGGGTTTGTTGATCGGCAGATGGGTGGACAAAGGCCAGAGGTAAAAGAGAGATGAGGTCGCTCGGTCAGTCTGTCAACCCCTGGGCAGGCACGGGCATGATCCCGGGGTCAAGGGCCAGGAATGTTTCACTGGGGCCCGGGACATGCTGTGTCTTAGCCATCATGCAGCACCCATATTCCGTCATTGTGTCTCATCACTTCAGTGCAAGCGGAGCACTGACAGGATCATGGAGATGGAGACACGTGTATAATGTCTTGGTACGAAATGTAATATATGTAATATAAATATATGTGTGTAATCTAAAGTGGAAACTCGTGAAACACGTGCCTGAGCCTCGTGACTGAGGCCAAGCAAATAGATTGTGTAATCTAAAGTGGAAACTCGTGAAACACGTGCCTGAGCCTCGTGACTGAGGCCAAGTGACCTTCAATTATAAAAAGCAGTGATTGCTGAATAAAGAGGCTCTTAACTCTTACTCGGTCGTGGACGTGTCTTCTTGTGCTAGTCACAACAGAGCCTTGCCTTCATCAGAAACGTTTACAACGTGGAATTGCAGATGCAGGTTAACAACCCCCCCTCACCTTCCTCCCTCTTCCCCCGACCCAGTTGCATATCTTTCTCCCATTAACCCCACCATCACCCCTTCTCCCTTTCCTCCCTCTCTTCCTTTTGCCCTACCCAGTTGCACACCTATCTCCCCCCGCCCCCTCTCCTACATCCCTTGTTATGGCTTCACAATTTACGCCTCTTCTCTCCTTATTTTCCCATCCTTTTATCTCCTTTTCACTTCTGGCCTTCGTCCACCCATCTGCCAACCAATCATCTCCCCTCGCCTGTATCCACCTATCACTTAAAAAAGGTACAGAGTGCTGGAGTAACTCAGCGGGTCAGGCAGTGTCTTTGGAGAACATGGATCGTTTCATCTGAAGAAGGGTCCAGGCCCGAAACGTCACTTATCTTTGTTCTCCAGAGATGCTTCCTGACCCGCTGAATTACTCCAGCATTGTGTCTTTTTTCATTAAAAAAAAGCATCTGCAGTTCCCTGTGTCTCCACCTATCACTTGCCAGACTTTGTCCCACCCCCACTTCTTTTCCAGCTTTCTCCTTCCTACTACAATTGGTCTGAAGAAGGGTCCAACCCGAAACGCACCCATCCATGTGCTTTAGTGCCTGAGACCCGGGTTATACCTAGTGATCATGCAGTGGACAATGGCATAAGACTGAAAAGTATTTTTTAACATAATATTGGGGACAACCGCATGACTCTCTGTTCTGCTCAACCAAAAGGCACCTCCTTCCCCCTTTTAAACATGCTTCAAGTAAAACTGGGGGGAAAAATCAAAAAAATCACACTATTTATAAAACAATGCATTGCCAATTTTTCTTTAGACAATAGAGCCTACACGCTAGGGACAATTACCAGAAGCTAATTAACCTACAAACCTGCACATATTTGGGATGTGGGAGGGAAGTGGAGCACCTGGGGAAAACCCACAAGGTCACAGGGAGAACGTACAACACAGTATCGAACCCTTGGCTCTTGTGCTGTGTGGCAGCAACTCTACCGCTGCACCGCCGTGCCACCCCAGTCTTCCGGATTCATTGCAATAAAGCCCAGAATGCTCTGGTTTCCACCAGCATCCTAGACATGCGGGTTTGTAGGTTAATTGGCTTCTGTAAATTGCCTCTAGTGTATCAGGAATGGATGAGAAAGTGGGATGACATAGAGCTAGTGTGGATGGGTGACTGGTGGTCGGCCGGCCGAAGGGTCTGTTCTTGTGCTGAAAATTCCAAGCAACTGTACACCGCCAGCTCTGAACGGCAAAGGGCAGATGTTGAACAAGCAGCAAATGTTGATGCAGCAAAAAAAAGTTTGCAGTTCATGCCCTCACAGTGGATGTCCTTTGATGATACCCATTTGACATAGGCGAGCTGATGGTTCAAGCAAGGGCAGGGAGGAGGGGAGGGAGGGAGCGAGGAGAGAGAGAGAGGGGGGGGGTGAGAGAAAGGGGAGGTGAGAGAGAGGGGAAGGGGTGAGAGAGGGGAGGAGTGAGAGGGGAGCAGTGAGAGAGGGAGGGAGAGAGAGGGGAGGGGAGAGAGAGGGAGGAGGGAGAGAGAGAGGGGAGAGAGAGAGAGAGAGAGAGAGACGGGACGAGAGAGGATGGGGAGGAGAAAGAGAGGGGAGGAGAGGGGGAGAAAGAGAGAGACAGAGGGGGAGGAGAGGAGAGAGAGGGGAGGAGAGAGAGGGGAGGAGAGAGAGAGGGGAGGGGAGGAGAGAGGGAGGGGAGGAGAGAGGGAGGTGAGGAGGAGAGAGGGAGGGGAGAGGAGAGAGAGAAGGGAGGAAAGAGTGGGAGGAGAGAGAGCGGGGAGGAGAGAGAGAGGGAGGAGAGTGGGGAGGAGAGAGAGGGGAGGAGAAATAGGAGAGGGAGAGGGGGCGGAGAGGGAGGGGGGTGGAAAGGGAGTGGAGAGAGAGAGTGGGGAGGGAGAGGGAGGAAGGGATGGAGAGGAAGGAATGGAAGGGAGAGGGGAGGGTGGGGAGGGGGAGAGAGGAAGGGAGGAATGGAAGGGAGGAATGGAAGGGAGAGGGGAGGGTGGGGGAGAGGAAGGGAGGAATGGAAGGGAGAGGGGAGGGTGGGGGAGAGAAAGGGAGAGGGGAGGGTGGGGGGAGAGGAAGGGAGGAATGGAAGGGAGAGGGGAGGGTGGGGGAAGAGAGGGAGAGAGAGAGAGGAAGGGAGGAATGGAAGGGAGAGGGGAGGGTGGGGAGGGGGGAGAGAGGGAGAGAGAGGGAAGGGTGGGGGGAGAGAGGGAGGGAGAGGAAGGGAGGAATGGAAGGGAGAGGGGAGGGTGGGGGAGAGAAAGGGAGAGGGGAGGGTGGGGGAGAGAGGGAGGGAGAGGAAGGGAGGAATGGAAGGGAGAGGAGGGGAGGAGAGGGAGACTAAAGTCCAACCCACTTAGAAACAGATTAAGCTTCATATTTACACACGCACACAATGACCTGCTCTGAACAGGCAGCAATACAAACACAGGTACAATCTGCTGCGATGTTGGAACCGGGGGAGGGGGGGGTAAGGTAACCAGACTCTTCCCCCCTCCCCTTCAGTCTCCCCACACAAGGTGCATCTAACCGTGTCGGGGACGGCAGCTGTTGCTGCTGCTGCTGGCGGGCCCGGTCTGAGCTGAACTGTGAGCTGCTCCCTGTCCCTGTCGCCGCTGTCTCCGCCCCGCCCTTCACCAGATCCACCCCTCCTCACAAAGAGATTTGCTTTCGCTCTCTTCTCAGTCGTGATTGAAATGAGGAGGGGAGGAGGGAGGAAAAGGAGAGAGGGAAAGGAGGGGAGGGAGAGGAAGGAAAGAGGGAGGGATGGAGGGAGGGAATGAGAGGGACGCTGGAGAGGGAAGCAGGCGAAGGGATGAGAAAGAGAGTGGGAAGGTTCATGAGTTCATTTATTGTCACATACACCAATTGGTGTAGTGAAATTCACTGGCCAGGTTAGTCATACAATTTAAAAAAGCAACACATTTTAACACAAACATCCACCACAGTGACTCCTACACATTCCTCACTGTGATAAAGTTCCAAGTCCTTCCCTTGTTCTTCCTTGGCCAGGGGCCTCGAGCGACCTTAACGGTGGCGTTCGGGCACTCCGTGTCGAAGCGTTCAGCCCATAGGGGGGATGTCAACATCCCATAGGGGGGATGTCAGCTCCCCCGTGGGGAGACTGAGGAGGAGGGGAAGGAGGGGAGAGGTGCTGGAGGGACGGAAAGTGGGATAACATAGCAATCGTGTGACCAGGTGATCGATGGTCAGCGTGCACTCGATGGGCATGTGGAAGGGCCTGTTTCCATGCTGTTTCAAAGGCAGACAAAAATGCTGGAGAAACTAAGCGGGTGAGGCAGCATCTATGGAGCGAAGGAAATAAGCAACGTTTCAGGTCAACAACCCTTCTTCAATGAATCTTTCACTTCAGCCAGAACCTCGCTCCTCTTTGCGATGGTGGCGATGGACATTTTTACAGCAGCCAAACGTGGACACCCACTCATCCTTCTTACTGAGACGTTGGCAAGCGTTATTTATGCTCAATGTATGATGGCTCTGTAAGGCGCTGGTCAGGTTGCATTTGGGGTATTGTGAGCAATTTTGGGCAGAATATCTGAGGATGGCTCAGGAGAGTCCAGAGGAAGTTTACAAGAATGATCCCTGGATCTGTACTCACTGCAGTTGAGAAGGATGAGGGGAAACCTCTGGAATTTACCAGACAGTGAAAGGCCTGGATAGAGTGGATGTGGAGAGGATGTTTCCACTAGTAGGAGAGTCCAGGATTAGAGGTCATGTCTCAGAATTAAAGGCAGTTTTATGAAGGAGGTGGAGAGGAATTTCTATTGTCAGAGGGTGGTGAATCTGTGGAATTCTTTGCCACAGAAGGCTGTGGAGGCCAAGTCAGTGGATATTTTTAAGGCAGAGATAGATAGATTCTTGATAGTACAGGGGTTATGGGGAGAAGGCAGGAGAATGGGGTTAGGAAGGAGAGATAGAACAGCCATGATTGAATGGGACTTGATGGGCCGAATGTCCTTGTTCTGCTCCTATCATTTATGACATGAATGGGACATAATCCAGAAAACCAAAACTGGCATCAGTTGTCTGAAAGGGGGTAGAGACGAGCAGTTCAGAGAGTTGAAACTAGCGGTCCTTTTGAATTTATCAGCACCTTTATGAAAATTGCCAGCAGCCCAAAGTCCTGCTCCCCCCCATGTACCTCAGCTGCAAGATCCAACAGCACAGGTATCGCAAAGCAGAAACTAAAGGGCCTGTCCCCAGGGCCGGATTAAGACCCATAAGCACTTAAGCACATAAGCACTAAGCACTTAAAAGATTTTGGTGCCCCCATGTACATGTAATTCAAAATATAAACAATAATAAACCATAAAATAATTTTTTATTTTTCAAAATGAAACAAAACTAACAGTAAGATGGAAAATAATGTTTATTTTTGTATACTTCCACTTTATTTATATTTGAAAAGTCTTTGATCAGATCCTCAAAATTAATCTTACGTAACACATCTGCTTCTATACTTAGTAGAGATAGTCCAGCCTGCCTTGTTGCATAGTTGTTCTGATGGGATTTTTAATATACTTCAACTGAGAAAATGAACGCTCAGCTGAGCAATTTGTGGCCATTAATGTTAAAAATATACGAAAGGCAATGTCTACATTTGGAAAGGCACACTCAATATTGTCTTCTACAATTATTTTATAAAGTTCAGCATGACTGAATCTTGTTTTTACATTTTTTGTTACACTGAACTTATGGCGCCCATATGAGTGAAACTGCTGGAGCTCAGCTGAGAAATTAGTGTTCAAGTCCTCTGGGTAAGCATCAATCCGATTTTGACAACACTGAGAATACCTTTCAATTTCAGTAGATGATGAAGTCATTGAGGTGACATTATGTGGCACATCACTTAGAAAAGAAAATCTATCTGATATTTCTTTGTATATCTCTCCTCTTCTTCTCATCTCAGTTTTAAGTTTGTCAACAATTGTGTAAAAGGTGGTGATACGAAATTTATCTCTGGCGTTCAGATATACTTCTGGTGCATCTCCGTCATTGTCATTGGGTACCTTCTTTCTGATACGTTTGCGAGTTTGAGCTGCCTTGTAATCAACATCTGGTAGCATTTTCTTTGTAGCTGCTTCATATCTTTCAAATTCAACTCGTGAAGTGCACAGTTGGTCAGCTAATGATCCATAAAGATCTGCACATGTTTTTAAGTTCACATCCTCATTCTGTAGAACTTGGCTTACTCTATGAAAATTTTGCAAAATCTCATTCCAAAAATTCAATATAAAAATAAATTCTAGCTCTTGCATCTTATTTGCAATATTATTTGCTTCTCTTCTAGTGTCTCCCTTTTGTGACTGGTCTTCGGCTATACAGTCTAACGCTTCTAAGATGTTAAGGAAATATTTCAAAATTGCTGCTGTTGCCATAGCATGTGCCTCCCATCTGGTATCAGAGAGGGATTTTAAGACACTTTCATTTCCAATACAACCTTTAAGAATTTTCCACCGGCTGGTTGAGGCTGAAAAAAAGATATAGAGCAACTGCACTGTAGAGAAGAAATTAACTGCCTCTTGACAGCAGGCAACAGCCCTTCGGCCTAACCAGATTTAGTGAATGAGCTGCACAGGGCACATATATAGCAAACTTGTTTGTTTCTAAAACATTTTGCTGCATCCCCTTATAACGCCCAGACATGTTAGCTATGACGTCACTATGACACCATGAACACTTCGAAATTATATTTCCGATCATATAAACCACTTTGAATATTATTTTAGCAAGTTTAAAGTGATTTATTTTGTGCCGTAAACCATTTACCATTTCTGTAGTGCCCCCCTTCCCTTGATGCCCTAAGCACGTGCTTATTTTGCTTAATGGTTAATCCAGCCCTGCTTGTCCCACGGGCATGCGACTCCATGCGGCAAGCGCGACCTAAAGGGCCGGTCCCATCAGCATGCGCCTGCATGCGGGACCAAACCAGAAGCGGGGGCCGCGCGGAGGTCAAGTGAGTGACAGGAAGTGCGAGCGAAGTCCACGGGAAGTTCGCGCGTGACGTACGCGTAGAGGCGGCTGCGGGCCGGCGGGCCGTTGCCGCGCAGAATTTTTGAACACGGTCAGTTTTTCCGGAGCCCCGCGCGATGTCGGGACCAGCTCTGCACAACTCCATACGGCTCCGGCGATCGAAGTGGGACCGGCCCCGCGAGGCCGTACGGCTCAAGTGACCACGTTAGGTCGCGCTTGCCGCATGCAGGCGCATGCTGGTGGGACCGGCCCTTTAGGTCGCGCTTGCCGCATGGAGTCGCATGCCCATGGGACAGGCCCTTAAAAGAGAATGTGTAGGAAGGAACTGCAGATTCTGGTTTACACCAAAGATAGACACAAAAAGCTGGAGTAACTCAGCGGGTCAGACAGCATCTCTGGAGAATAGGAATAGATGATGTTTCGGGTCGAAACCCTTCTTCAGAATCTGAAGAAGGGTCTTGACCCGAAACGACAACTATTCCTTTTCTCCAGAGATGCTGCCTGACCCGTTGAGTTACTCCAGCTTTTTGTGTCTATCTTCAACTAAAAGAGAGTGGTAGGTAAGTGCATGCAGTGGTGTAACAGTGGTCTCACACACACAAACAAACAAACAATAATGCAAAAAGATAAAACAAATGGCCCCAAGTCTAAGATAGACAAAAAAAGCTGGAGTAACTCAGCGGGTCAGACAGCATCTTTGGAGGATAGGAATAGATGAAGTTTCAGGTCGGGACTTTTCCAAGTCTATGTGGTTCAGAGCTTATTTGGAGGATGTGGTGTTTAATAGCCTGATGGCTGTGGGGAAGAAGCTGGTCCTGTACCTGGACGTTAGTTTTCAGGCTGCTGTGGGAATGCAGCGATCACCTTCCCTTGGCCGTCCGTGTCGACCTGCGAACCGATGTCTCTCTCCTCGCCCATCCACCGTTGTGCCCCAGGGAACCATTCCCCTATTGTACAGAGCCCCCTCTCCTTCCTATTCCTGAACCGCACTGCTGGCAGGAACATTTCAGAATTATACACTGCCCTTATCCTAGCTTTGAAGCATTAAGCCAAAAGAACATTGCAGCATGAAATTGGCCAATCTGTACATTATTATTTCTAACAGAGAAATGTGGCGTGACAAACAAGTACAAATATAAAAGTTATTTTGTATTTATTTAGAACAAAGGTTAAAGAAATACACTGAGAAGACAATAAAAATATACTCAGTAGCAACGGATTGGATTAATTGAAGGGGAAAGAAAGGCAGGATTGGATTTCTTTGAGTTTATAGATACAGAGCGGAAACAGGCCCTTCTGCCCACACAGAACCAGCGATCCCCACATACTAGCACTCTCCTACACACACTGGTGGATGATTTACAATTATACCAAGCCATTTAGCCTACAAACCTGCACTCCTTTGGAATGTGGGAGGAAACTGGAGCGCCAGGAGAAAACCCCCGCAGGTCATGGGGAGAACGAACAAACTCCATACAGAAAGCACCTGTGGTCAGGGTCCAACCCAGGTCTCTGGCACTGTGAGATGTCAACTCTACTGCTGCACCACCGTGAAGGGAATTTGAAGGGAAATGTAGGATTGGATGAGTTGAAGGGGAAATATTTGGAAATGAGTAATGAGAAAATGCAAACAGAAAGGAGATGAGGAATGTCTTTAGTCAGTGGGTGGTGAATCTGTGGAATTCATTGCCATAAGCAGCTGTGGAGGCCAGGTCATTGGGTATTTTTAAGTTGGAGATTGACAGATTCTCGATTAGTACGGGTGAAGGCAGGAGAATGGGGTTGAGAGAAAAAGATAGATCAGCCATGATTGAATGGCGGATTGGACTCGATGGGACGAATGGCTTTATTCCGCTCCTAGAACCTATGAACCTTTGAGATATTGGGGAAGGCACCCTGCGATGGCCAGGGTTATTCTGTGCCACATTACCCCACGTCATTTACATCCAGATATCCTCAGCTGCTGGCCTTCACATGAGTGGGTGGAGCTGCTGCCTTACAGCGCCAGAGACCCGGATTCAATGCTGACCTCTGCTGAGTGTGTGGAGTTTGCCTTACACCTCAGTCATAGGTTCGATCCTGACCTGTCTGTCCCAGCACGATGTGAAGCCTCTAAGAACTGGAGCAACAAGGTATTTAACCCATGTGGGTCGGCGTGCACAGGTTGAGCTGACGTACCTGTTTCCAAACTGTGAGGAAATAGCTCCAATTGTTGGAAGCCACCATTCTTCCGTGTGGTTCCCTCGTTCTCTCTTTCAGACAACAGTCTCAGGAACAGAGGACCGTGTGTTAGTGCTGCATGTTTCCAAGATTCTCATCGTAATTCTCATCGCTACCCTGCCGGGCTCCTGCACTGAGGAAGGGTTCCGATCCGAAAGGCCATCTATCCCTTTTCTCCAGAGAGTCTGAAGAAGGGTTCCGACTTGAAACGTTACCTATTACTTTTTTACAGTATGAGTCTGAATAAGGGTCTCAACCCGAAACATCACCTATTCCTTTAGATTCCTAGAGTCATACAACGAGGAAACAGGCCCTTTGGCCCAACTTGCCCACACCGACCAACATGCCCCATATACACTAGTCCTACATGCCTGCGTTTGCCCCATAGCCCTCTAAACCTGTCCTATCCATGTACCTAATTGTTTCTTAAACATTGTAATAGTCCCTGCCTCAACAACCTTCTCTGGCAGCTCATTCCATACACCCACCACCCTTTGTGTGAAAAAGTTATCTCTCATGTTCCTATTAAACCTTTCCCCCTTCACCTTAAACCTATGTTCTCTGGTTCACGATTCCCCTACTCTGGTTAAGAGACTGTGCGTTTATTCGATACATTTCTCCCATGATTTTGTACACGTCTATAAGATTACCCCTCATCCTCCTGCGCTCCAGGGAATAAAATCCTAGCCTGCTCAACCTCTCCTCGTAGCTCAGGCCCTCGGGTCCTGGCAACATCCTCGTAAATCTTCTCTGCACCTTTTCCAGCTTAACACCATCTTCTCTCCAGAGATGCTGCCTGACCCGCTGAGATATTCCAGCACTTTGTGTCTATCTCCTGCACTTGACCTTTGGGTGATGGACTCGCTGTGTGGAAAAAGGAAAACGAGATTGGCCGGTGCGGGAGACGACTGTAAGCACTACGGCCACCGAGTGCAGAAACCAGCACAACTCTCCAGCTCTTACTATCCTCAAATCAAATCGATAAAACCCTCAAGGGGCGATCAGTCATTTCCACCTGAATTTTTAATCTCCCACGGGTGCTTCTCGGGCTTCCTGGTCTGGTCTGATCTGGCCGCACAGAGGTTGGGAGACCTCCAGGAGGAGATAACCCACAGAGAAGCTTGGAGAAACCATGCGGTGTTAGGGCCGCACAGTGGCACAGCGGTAGAGTTGCTGCCGTACAGCACCAGAGACGCGGGTTCAATCCTGACTACAGCTGCTGTCTGTACGGAGTTTGCACGTTCTCCCTGTGACCATGTGCGGTCACTCCTCCGGGTGCTCCACTTCCGTCCCACATTCTGACGACACGCGTTTTTGTAAGTTAATTAACTTCCGTAAATTGTCCCTAGTGTGTAGAATAGAGCTAGTGTAGGGGGTGATCGCTGGTCAGCGCGGATATAGTGGGCTGAAGGGCAGGTTTCCACACTGTATCTCGAAACTAAACCGATTGCCCCAAAGCAACCGAGGCCAACATTCAGGATGCCACCACCCACCTGCCCACACACAACGATCTACACCAAGATCTGAAGAAGGATCCCGACCTAAAACGTCTCCTATCCACATTCTCCAGGGATGCTGCCTGACCCGCTGTTACACCTGCATTTTGTGTCCTTTGGAAGTTCTAGACTAAGCTCGAGGGTGGCAGCAGGGACGGAAATCGCTATCAAAAACATGGGGGGGGGGGGGGGGGGGACACAATTTCTTGGTGGCCGCACGCACACACACAAGCGCGTGCGCGAGGCGTCGGTCGTGGGCCCTGTGGACGATAATATCGGGAGCTGACCTGGTTGGTGACTGACTCCAGCAACAGCAGCTTTGTCCGCCCCGAATCGTGGGGCTTCAATTGGCCCGTTCACAGGGCCTTTCATCGCCTTGCGCGGCTTAAAACCGGCCGTGGGATCTTCCATCCCCCGGCGGGGGCTTCAACATTGGGAGCCTCAATCGCCTCGATGCAGCAATTTGACCGGGGGGGGGGGGGTGATGGAAGATCCCACGACCGATTTTATGCTGCGCCGGGCGAATGAAGGCCCCGCGAACGGGCCGACTCAAGCTCTGCTCTATGATCTTTGCTCCACCAGGACGTCACCCTCCTCCAATTACCGCGCTCTATCCTCAGTCCCATCCCCCTACTTCCACCTCTGACCGACACCTCCCTCCTCCAATCATCGCGCTGAATCATCATGTCCCGCTCCCTTTATTGCCTGCTGACCGACATCTCTCTCGTTCAATCGGTGCCCTTGATCATCAGTTCCACCCCCACTGTCTCACGGAAAGCGGAGATTATTTTTCACCTAATTTCGAAAATCCGGATTACAAAACATGGGAGGGGATTGTCCCCCACCTCGCAAAACATGAAGGGGACGCGCCCCCCTCCCCCAGGATTTCCGCCCATAGGTGTCAGGGTGGTGTAGCTGGCAGAGCCACTGCATCTCAGCACCAGAGACCCAGCTTAGACCCTGACTACGGGTGCTGTGCGTGTGGGGAGGTGGCACAATTCCCCCGTGACCGCGTAGGTTTCCTCCGGGTGCTCTTGTTCCCCCCCGCACCCTAGAACAACGCGGATTTGTAGGTTAATTGACCTCTGTAAAATTGAGTATGTAGGGAGTGTATGTGAAAGTGGGATTACGTAGAACTAGTGCGAACGGGTGATCGATGGTCGGCATGGACTCGGTTGCCCTGTTCCCATGCTGTTCCCAAATTAAAAACTAAACAAACTGACGGCTGACTTTCACCAGTCTTAAAGCCGACATTGATGGCGACTATTTATATACAAGGACAAATTAAGTTATGTTCAACCTTTCAAATGTTTCACTAATTTTCGACAGTATAATGGTTGAAAGATACCGAACGGAACTATTACGAATTCAAATGGGTAAATTTAAGTAATTGCTTTCAGAGAAAGAACAATGGAAATATTATTTTGCAAATGATTCAAGTAGAACAACAACAGGTTGTATGCCAATGCAGACTCAAGCTGTACTCAAAATGATATTATGTCAAATGGGCTGTGTCCCACAGACCAATGTCCTGCTGTGGTTGAGAGCAAATATTTCTAAATATTTTTTAAATGTTTTAAATGTTCTTCAACAAGATGAAATGAATGACTACAAACAGAAGTGCACAATTGGACAGTTGCCAATAAACCACTCTGGTAGTTAAAAACCTTGCTTTCAGTGTACGCTGCAAGTGATTTGAGTTTTTCAGGGTATATTGTGCCAACACAATGTTCCATTAATGGCCTGTTTGTCGTGTAAAGGAGGCATTAAAGCAACAAACATAGAACAATTACACTCAACTCAAGTCTGCTTCAAGTGTGCAATCAAATGCTTGAATTCTGTGACTTTTGACAAGTCCTTGCTTTACAGACATTATACCTACCAACTGTCCTACCAACAACTAGAGAGCAGTCCTGAGCTACTATCTACCTCATTAGAGACCCTCAGACTAATTTGATCGGACTTTATCTTCCACTAAATATTTTTCACTTTATCTCCTTTATCATGTATCTGTAAACTGTGGATGGCTCGGTTGTAATCATGTATTGTCTTTCCGCTGACTGGTCAGCACGCAACAAAAGCTTTTCATTGTACTCCCGTACCCTGGCATCTGGGAAAGGGAGAGGAGGGGGCGTCTGCCTCATGGTCAACTCTGCGTGGTGTTCCGACGTGGCAGTCCTGTCCAACTCCTGCTCTCCACACCTCGAACATCTGGCGGTGAAGTGCCGTCCCTTCTACCCCCCGAGAGAATTCACCTCCGTTATCCTGACCGCGGTCTACATCCCACCCCAGGCAGACGTCCGTCTGGCACTGGAGGAGCTGCATGCCGTGGACAACAAACACCAGACGTCTTACCCCGAGGCATTTACCACCATTGCTGGGGACTTCAATAAGGCGAACCTCAAGAAATCACTCCCCAACTTCCACCAACATGTCTCCTGCTGCACCAGAGGACCTAACACCCTCGACCACTGCTACACCACCATCAAGAATGCCTATCGTTCTATCCCTCGCCCTCACTTCGGTAAGTCCGACCATACCGCGGTGCTGCTTCTTCCTGCCTACAAGCAGCAATTAAAGAGCGCACCCCCAGAAGTGAGGACAGCACAGAGCTGGTCGGGGGGGGGGGGGGGGGCAGAAGAACAACTCCAGGACTGTTTGGAGTCTGTAGACTGGGCAATGTTCAAGGACTCGGCAACGGACTTGAACGAATATACCACAGTCGTTACAGACTTCATAAAGAAATGTGTGGAGGACTGCATCCCTACAAAAACCTTCCGAGTGTTTCCCAATCAGAAACCTTGGATGAACTTTGAGATCCGCACTCTCCTGAAGTCCAGACACAGGGCATTCACATCCAACGATACAGTGGCCTACATGGAGACCAGATACGACCTTGGTAAGGCCATCAAAAAGGCCAAAAGGGACTTCTGCTCCAAACTGGAGGACGAGACAGATGTTCGGCAGCTGTGGCAGGGTCTGAATGCAATCACCTCCTACAAGGCAAAACCAGGAGGCAGCTCGAATGCCGGTGTAACATCGCTCCCTGACGAGCTCAATGCGTTTTACGCACGCTTTGACAGGGAGAATACTGATGTGCCTTCCCGATCCCCCATTCGCTGTGATGGCATTTCAGTCTCAGTCACAGAGGCCGATGTCAGGAAATCCTTCAGAGGGGTGAACCCCCGAAAAGCACCTGGACCTGATGGTATACCCGGCCGTGTTCTAAAAACCTGTGCGGACCAACTGGCGGGAGTTTTCACGGACATTTTCAACCTCTCACTTCTGAGGTCTGAGGTCCCCACCTGCTTTAAAAGGGCATCAATTATACCGGTGCCCAAGAAGAGTAAGGTGACGTGCCTCAATGACTATCGACCAGTGGCACTAACGCCGGTGGTGATGAAGTGCTTTGAGAGGTTGATCATGGAGCAAATCAACTCCTACATCGACAAAAACCTGGACCCACTGCAGTTCGCGTACCGCCACAACAGATCAACGGTGGATGCGATCTCGCTGGCCCTCCACTCCGCACTGGACCACTTGGACAACAAAAACTCATATGTCAGGCTGTTATTCATTGATTACAGCTCGGCATTTAACACAATCATCCCCTCCAAACTGGTTACCAAACTCGCAGAACTGGGTCTCTGCGCATCCCTCTGCAACTGGATCCTCGACTTCCTCGTCCACAGACCACAGTCTGTTCGTATTGGTGGAAATGTGTCAGCCTCAATAACAATCAGCACGGGAGCACCTCAAGGCTGCGTGCTCAGCCCCCTGCTGTACTCACTCTATACCCATGACTGCGTAGCGAACCACAGTGCGAACTCCATCATCAAGTTCGCTGACGACACCACTATTGTGGGGCGTATCACTGATGGGGATGAGTCAGAGTACAGAAGAGAGATCGAGCAACTGTCCATATGGTGCCAGCGCAATAACCTGGCCCTGAACACCAGCAAAACCAAGGAACTGATTGTGGACTTTGGAAGGAGTAGGAGGGGGACCCACAGCCCCATTTATATCAACGGGTCGATGGTTGAAAGGGTCAAGAACTTCAAATTCCTGGGGGTGCACATCTCTGAAGATCTTTCCTGGTCCGAGAACACGAACGCAATTATCAAAAAAGCTCATCAGCGCCTCTACTTCCTGAGAAGATTACGGAGAGTCGGATTGTCAAGGAAGACTCTCTCTAACTTCTACAGGTGCACAGTCGAGAGCATGCTGACCGGTTGCATCGTGGCTTGGTTCGGAAATTTGAGCGCCCTGGAGAGGAAAAGATTACAAAAAGTAGTAAACACTGCCCAGTCCATCATCGGCTCTGACCTTCCTTCCATCGAAGGGATTTATCGCAGTCGCTGCCTCAAAAAGGCTGGCAGTATCATCAAAGACCCACACCATCCTGGCCACACACTGATCTCCCTGCTACCTTCAGGTAGAAGGTACAGGAGCCTGAAGACTGCAACAACCAGGTTCAGGAATAGCTACTTCCCCTCAGCCATCAGGTTATTAAACCTGGCTCGGACAAAACTCTGATTATTAGCAACCACTTTCTGTTATTTGCACTACCAGTTTATTTATTCATGTGTGTATATATTTATATCATGGTATATGGACACATTTATCTGTTTTGTAGTAAATGCCTACTATTTTCTGTGTGCTTAAGCAAAGCAAGAATTTCATTGTCCTATACAGGGACACATGACAATAAACTCACTTGAACTTGAACTTGAACTTCGGTACATGTAATAATAAACTAAGCTCAAATTTGTGTATTAACATCGAATAGTACAGCATAGTAATGGGCCCTTCAGGCCAAATGTTTGTGGTGAGTATGATGCTAAATTGAACTAAATCTCATTTGCCAGCGAGTGGTCCATATCCCTCCAATCCCTGTATCTCCATGTGCCTATCCTAAAACTTCTTAAATTCCAATATCTTATCTCCCTCTACTATCACCCCGGCAGTACATTCCTTGCACCCACAACCCTTCTTCGTTTGGGTCCCAACTCGAAAAGTCGCCTATCCACGTGCTCCAAAGATGCTGCCTGACCCACTGAGTTGCTCCAGTACTTTGTGTCTTTTTTTGTAAACCAGCATCTACAGTTCCTTGTGTCTTCAATAGGGACCAGTTGAACACATCAAGAATTTCCCCCAGGAAGACACAAAATGCTGGAGCATCTCAGCGGGACAGGCAGCATCTCTGGAGAGAAGGAATGGGTGACATTTCGGGTCGAGACCCTTCTTCAGACAATTTCTTAAGAATTTGCTGCAAATACCCTATTTTACACAAATGGACAAGTAGACTTTTTCTATGGAAACATGCCCTTCGGCCCAATTTGCCCACATCATCCTACATGCCCTATCTACACTAGTCCTAGCTGCCTGCATTTGGCCCATATCCCTCTAAACCTATCCTATCCATATACCTGTCCAAATGTCACTTAAACATTGTGATAGTACCTGCCTCAACTACCGCCTCTGGCAGCTCGTTCCAAATTCCTACCATCCTTTGTATAAAAAAAGTTGCCCCTCAGGTTCCTATTAAATCTTTCCCCCCTCAACCAAAACCTATGTCCTCTGGTTCTTGATTCCCCTTCGCTAGGTAAAATACTCTGCATTTACCCAACCTATTCCCTGATGATCTAATACATCTCTATACGATCACCCCTCATCCGCCTGCGCTCCAAGAAATAAGCTCCTAGCCTGTTCAACCTCTCCCGAAAGCTCTGGCCTTCGAGTCCTGGCTGCATCCTCGTAAATCTCTGCACCCTTTCTGGCTTAACAACATCTTACCTATACATACAGGATGACCGAAACTGAACACTATACTCTTAATGTGGCCTCACCAATGCTCAATGTTCTGACTGATGAAGGCGAATGTGCCAAAAGCCTTCCCGACCACATAGTATATATGCTCCTGCCATTGTGTAATCAGGGATACTCTCAAACAGTAACAATTTTAGTACAATACTAGTTTTACTAACTAGAGGCACAGTGGCACATCTGGTAGAGCTGCTGCCTCACAGTGCCAGAGACTCGGGTTCAATCCCAACCTCGGGTGCTGTCCGTGTGGAGTTTGCGCGTTTTCTGTGACTGTGGGTTTCCTCCCAAATCCCGAAGACGTACGGGTTGGTAGGAAAATTGGCCTCTGCAGAAATATCCCTGGTGTGTGGAGAGTGGATGCGAAAGTGGGATAACATAGAACTAGAGTGGACGAGTGATCGATGGTCAGTGTGGACTCGGTGTGCAGTAGGACCTGTTTCCATGCTGTATCGCTAAACTAAACTCACTCATAAATTACTGCATCACGGATGAAGGTAAAGTAATGTCTCTGCTCATGGCCATTTCTACACCCAGATCATAGCCTTGCTTCCCCATTCGTTACTCAAAATAATCTTGGTGAGGAAAATAATTTCTGAAGTCTTCAAACATTAATTTTGGAGTCTGAAGAAGTGTCCCGACCAGAAACGTCACCTATCCATGTTCTCCATGCTGCCTGACCCACTGAGTTAAGGGCCTGTCCCACTTTCACGACCCAATTCACGACCTTTTTTACTCGTGGACATTTATCATCAGGCTAAAAAAAACGGCCCAACATACTTGATGCCACGAGTACCTACGACTAGCATCACAACCTACCTACGACCTCCTACGACCTCGTGACGACCATGCTGCGAGTATGAGTCAAGGGCAAACTCGGCAGAGGTCGTGAATTAGGTCGTGAAAGTGGTCCAGGCCCTTTACTCCAGCACTTTGTGTCTTTTTTTGTAAACCAGCATCTGCAGTCCCACATATTTCCATTTGGGCAGGAAAGATGGGCAGCGACAAACACTCCACTGCTGCACCACCGTGCCACCCTTGTTCATACTTGTTCCACCAGTAAAGCTCTGTGTCTGCTATAAATTGAAACCACGCACAATTTACTTTGCACCATGAAATTTGTGGCTCTTAAAATTCATAGGGCAGCGATCAAACCTCATTGACGATGAGGAAGGGGCTAGTTAGTGGCCTGACCAGCAGTGAACAACCCCGGAAAAAGTGGACAACCAATGATGACAAAATTACTGGAAGGAGGGAACATTTTCATGAGAGAAAGTCTCACAACTGAGAGAAAGTCTCAATCGGCAATTAAGATGGCAGCACAGTTCTATAGCTAGGGCGGCAGTGGGTGGAGCTGGAAGCTTCAATCCCGAACTCAGATGCTGTGTGTACGGAGTTTGTACGCTCTCCCTGTGACCGAGGGGGTTTCCACCGGGTGCTCCAGTTTCCTCCTACATCCCAAAGATGTGTAAGTTGGTAGGTTAATTGGCCCTCTGTAAAAATGCCTCTAGTGTGCAGGGAGTGGATGAAAAAGTGGGATAACATAGAACTAGTGTGAACGGGTGACTATTCGTTGGCATGGACTTGGTGGGCCCATTTCCACACTGCATCTTTCATTCAATCAAACAGTGCGGATTACTTCTGTGGTTACTGACTAAACTGTGGAACAAGTGCATCACACACAAAATTAAGAAGATGCTCTCAGCTACAGCAGAACTGTTGCAACTTACAGAAACGAACTAAAATAAAAAATACGTCTTGCAGAAAGGGACATCTCTTGTTTGGGCAATGGACTCTTTGCAAAGTTGTTTTACAAAGGCACTCGTGCAGCCAATACCCTTACATCCCTGCCAAATTTACAGCAAGCATTTTCCCGAGGATTCTCAAAAATGATTAGGAATGAATTGGAAACACTCTGTATTCTACATCAATGCCATGGCACTTTATGAAAGGATACAAAGTGCTGGAGTAACTCAGCGGGTCAGGCAGCATCGCTGGAGAAAAAGGATAGGTCATGTTTCGGGTCGGGATTGTTAGTTTAGTTTAGAGATAAAGCGTGGAAACAGGCCCCTCGACCCACCGAGTCCGCTCCGACCAGCGATCTCCTCGTACACTCGTTCGACTTTACACGCTAGGGATAATTTACAGAAGCCAATTAACTTACAAACCTACACGTCTTTGGGGTGTGGGAGGAAACCGACGTGGTCACAAGTAGAACGTACAAACTCCACAGTGGCTTCTTCATGAAAGCCCTGGGATGCATGCGATCCAACCAATGGATAGGACAGGTTTAGAGGGATATGGGCCAGACGCTGACAAGTGGGACTAGTGGAGATGGGACATGTTGGTCGGTGTGGGTAAGTTGTGCTGAAAGATCTGTTTCCACACTGTATGACTCTTTGACTCTATTTGTGCCTATTCAAGTTCAGTGATGATGAAAGTGAAAGTATGAACAAAACTGCAACGGCCTCTTTGTTACACTGGTGTAGTGGCACAGCGGTGAGTGCCATCACCTTACCGGTTTGATCCTGATGTTTATTTTAGTTTAGTTTAGAGATACAGCGCCCTTCGGACCACCAAGCCTACGCGACCAGCGATCCCCGTACACTAGCACTATCCTACACACACTAGGGACAATTTACAATTTACAACCAAAGTCAATAAGCCGACAAAGCTGTATATCTTTGAAGTGTGGGTAGAAACCGGAGCACCCGGGGAAAACCCACGCGGTCACGGGGAGAACGTACAAACCCCGTATGGACAGCTCCTGTAGTCAGGATCAAACCCGGGTCCCTGGTGCTGTAAGGCAGCAACTCTACCGCTGCGCCACTGTGATCTGAGATGCTCTACGTGTAGAATTTGCACATTCTCTCTCTACCACTACATTGGTTTACTCTGTTTGCTCCCACATCCCAAAGATATGCTGGCAAATTAATTGATCGCTGTATATTAATAGAAAGAGAGAGAGAGTGAGCAAGCGCCGAGGGGTGCAGGGAAATCAGGAGAGTGAGTGGGAGTAATGCCCTGGGAACTGGTGTGGACGCAAATAACTAAATGGTCTTCAGCCCGTTGTAAGAAATGTAAATTGTGCACGTTTGCAACTTCCTCTCGCTGGTAATATCGCTTGGGAATGTGAGCAACCCATTCAAAAAATTGTGGGCTGATTTGCGCTATCTGTGCACTGTTCCTGCAAGATGCACACTAGAGCTGGCCCATGATTGTATTTGAATAGGATGCTGGAGCCTTGCCAACCGTTACATGCGATAAACATTGGCGTGGGATGTATTCCTTTAAGGGCGTGGTAGATTTCTTCATTCATACTGGTCGTTTATTCAATGGTCCAACGTTTTCATGGTCTTTTATTTTAAAATTAGAATTTTGTAAGTCCAAGTAACAAGGCAGATGCAGCATATTAAATGCATTTTAACAGCATTATGATTTTTTTCTGTGCAAGTGCTGTTTTTATTTAATTTTGTTGAGAGCAAAAGTTGATTAAAATTTATGAGTACCCCCAGATTAAAAAATAGTGGAAAAATAAAATGTCATGTTTAATAGTGTTTATCAGACCATTGAGACATAGGAGCCAAATGAGGCCATTCAGCCCATCGAGCCTACTGCGCCATTCAATCATGGCTGATCTATCTTTCCCCCTCAACCCCATTCCCCTGCCTTTTCCCTGCTATCTTTGACATAATTTCTAATTGCTGTAAGATTATTAAGGGTTTGGATACGCTGGAGGCAGGAAACATGTTCCCAATGTTGGGGGAGTCCAGAATCAGAGGCTACAGTTTAAGAATAAGGGGTAGGTCATTTAGAACGGAGATGAGGAAACACTTTTTCACAGTGTTGTGAATTTGTGGATTTCTCTGCCTCAGAAGGCAGTGGAGGCCAATTCTCTGGATACTTTCAAGAGAGAGTTAAATAGAGCTCTTAAAGATAGTGGAGTCAGGGGATATAGGGAGAAGGCAAGAACGGGGTACTGATTGTGGATGATCAGCCATGATCATATTGAATGACGGTGCTAGCTCGAAGGGTCGAATGGCCTACTCCTGCACCTATTGTCTAATTGCTAATTAATCTAATTCCAGCAAGTAAGGCAAAAGATGGGGAGGATTTGGAGTGGGTGCAGAGGAGGTATACCAGAATGCTGCCTGGATTACAGGGTTTCAGCTGCAAGGAGAGGTAGGACAAACTTGGATTGTTTTCTCTGGAACAACCGAGGTTGAGGGGCGACCTGATAGAAATGTGTAAAATTATGGGAGGATTAGATAGGGTAGACAGTCCAAACCTTTTTTCCCCCCGGTGTGGAAATGTCCAACACTAGAGGGCATAGCTATAGGATGAAAAGGGGTAGGTTTAATGGAGATGTAGGGGGAACGTTTAATGGAGATGTACGGGACAAGTTTTATTTTTACACAGAGAGTGGTGGGGGCCTGGAACGCATTGCCAGAGGGTGGTGGTGGTGGGCAGATACGATAGTGGCGTTGAAGAGGCTTTTAGACAGAGACACGAAAGTGCAAGGGATATGGATCATGTGCAGGCAGATGAGATCAGTTTAACTTGGCACAGATCATGTTCGGCAAAGATTTCAGTGCTGCACTGTTCTATGTTATAAAGAGAAGCTTTGTGAGATGGTGAGCATGAAACGACATGGACTATAATCTTTGCATCTGACCATTGACGTTGCCACTGGAACCTGCACGAAAACCCTTCCCCCTGTGCAAGACCTTTGGAAATAAACTTCTTCTGCCATCGTTTGAAGGCTGTGTCCAAACAGGTCGCGTAGCTATCCCAGTGTCCAGCAGGGGGAAACCCAGTCACATCATGAAGCAACAAACAACCCACTGGAGCATTGCAGAAACAAGGAACTGCAGGTGCTGCTTTACGCAAAAGGACACAAAGTGCTGGAGTAACTCAGCAGGTTCGGACAGCATCCCTGGGGGACACGGATAAGTGATGTTTCATGTTGGGTGGACACGGCAGGTTGACCCATATCAGTGGGCGGGAGTAGGGGGGAAATTGTCAATGTTTCGAGTCACAACCTGGGCCGGGTCCTGAGCTACCATCTACCTCGTTCAGACCCTTGGTCTATCTTTGATTGGACTTTATCTTGCACTAAGCGTTATTCCCTTTCTCCTGTACCTGTACACTGTGGGCGGCTCGATTGTAATCATGTATAATCTTTTCGCTGACTGGATAGCACGAAACAAAATAAACTTTTTCTCACGGTACCTCGGTACATGTAGCAATGTTACAAAATTTTGAGATTTTAAAAATCAAATCTGTAATTTATCCCATCAGATAAAGCATAAAAATAAGGTTAATTTGACACCTAATTCACTTTCATATCTCAAGTATTTAAAAAGTTATGGCCATTTTCATACTCGGAAATGAGCATCTTGTTCCCTATTGATTTTCTATGGACATAACAAAAAAGCTGTGATCGTGAACAGTCAAAAGCCCATAACTTTCTTAAAAATTAAGAGAACTGAATGAAATTTTCAGTTATCATAGATTGAAGCATTCTGAAACAAATATAAAATAATCTTACTTGGATGACCTGAAATTAAAGCATATAATTAGTTAGTTACCTAATTGTAGCTAATTTCAGACTTCAATTACTAGATCTAAACATCTATCCATTTCTTAATAAATGATTAACATTTTTAAATAGCCTAAATGTCCAAATAATATTCACAAATAATTCACAATAAAACATGATTTTTAAATCTCATTTACATTAATTTATAGACCAAATGGAAGGAATTCAGTGTTCAATTGCTGTAAATAAATGCCCATTTAAATCAGCTTTCCAGTGGGTCCCTGTGGAACGCGCTGGTTTAGAACGTTCACATTGCGGTAGATTTGTGCCTCAAATGCCCAGAAAAATACTGCGGGATATAATGGGCCCAAATTGAGCTACTCGCAATATTAAACTTTGTATAAAGGGATCTTTAGAAGCCCTTTTTAATGTAAAAATATACAGTCTAACTTCAATTATTTGCTTTATGAGACCTTGCGGTTGCTGGCGGTCGCGGGTTTAGAGATGGATTTTTAAACTACTATAACTATTATACGAGGCCTTTAAAACTAATAATAGCTTTTGCGACGGGGTCTTCCAGCGATTTTTCGTTAATAATTAACTAGGCTGAACATCTTCGATTTGAACAGCCTAGAGAAAATCGCGTTTTAAACCCGCCCCCCTCTAAACGGCGCCAAAATCGCGCACACCCGCAGCGGCAGATTTTCAACGACGCTTCAGGTAGGCTTTGCAACATACCTAGTACATGTGACAATAAACGATTCATTGATGGAGAGTAATGCCCCTGTCCCACTTAGGAAACCTGAACGGAAACCTCTGGAGACTTTGCGCCCCACCCAAGGTTTCCGTGCGGTTTCCGGAGGTTGCAGGTAGTGGAAGCAGGTAGGGAGACTGACAAAAACCTCCGGGAACCGCACGGAAACCTTGGGTGGGGCACAAAGTCTCCAGATGTTTCCGTTCAGGTTTCCTAAGTGGGACAGGGGCATTCGGATAAGTGTAGCACGAGTGTTTAGAGTTTGTGTGTTGAATTAATCGTCTGTAGTTTCCTTGACTTAGTAGATATTTATATTGTTAGCTGCCTAGTAGTGAATACTTGTAGTATAGGTGATGTGTTGGTATTGAGGGCGGTGGTTCTGTGACGCCAGAGCTAACTGTTGAGCCTTGGTGAGGTGACAAGGGCCTAACTCAACGAAACACCAGTGAAGGGAGGTGCCCACATGATATCCCCAATTATACACTGGCATCCGCACACTTACTGTTTTTGTCCCATATTTTATCTGTGCAAAGGCCTTTTACATTCTCATGTGTGCATTGGGATTGAGTTTCTCGGTTAAACAATTAGCTTGTTTCTCAAGACATGGGTTCCCTTTCACTGAATTTCTGCAACAACAGAATGGTTAAACAAAAATTGTGTATAGATAGTTTAACTACTAGTTTGGCATTGGGCTTGGTAGGTACACAAAAATGCTGGAGAAACTCAGCGGGTGCAGCAGCATCTATGGAGTGAAGGAGATAGTCAACGTTTCGGGCCGAAACCCTTCTTTTTCTTGGTTGAGCGCTGAATCTGGTGTTACAGCACAAGAACTTTATGTTTTAACATTAACTAAACTAAACCTCGTGTCAAGTTCTGATTCAAGAAAAGTCGACAGTTTTCTTCCACTCCTACAGATGTCTCTCCATCTGCTGTGTTTGTTCGATGCTCAGATTCCAGCATCTGAAGTTTCTTCATGTTTCCATCAAGGAGTCATTGAAGTTGACAAATTCAAGTGGCAGGGTCGTGAGCCCCATATCTGAGGAAGGATGTGCTGATGTTGGAAAGGGTCCAAAGGAGGTTCAGGAGAATGACCTAGGAATGATTGGGTTAACATATGAGCGTTTGACAGCATTGAGCCTATATTCGCTGGAGTTCAGAAGGATTGGGGGGGGGGGGAAGGGGATGGACCTCATTGAAACTTACCGACTAGTGAAAGGCATGGATAGCGTGGATGTGGAGAGGATGTTTCCACTAGTGGGAGAGTCTAGGACCAGAGGGCACAGCCTCAGAATAAATGAACGTACCTTAAGAGGAATTTCTTTAATCAGAGGGTGGCGAAAGTGGAATTCATTGCCACAAAAGGCTATGGAGGCCAAGTCATTGGGTATTTATAAGGCAGAGAATGACAGCTTCTTGATTAGTAAGGGTGTCAGGGGTTATGGGAAGAAGGCAGGAGAATAGGGTTGATAGATCAGTCATGACTGAATGGCAAAATAGACCCGATGGGCTGAATGGCCTAATTCTGCTCCTATAACTGCTCCCCGATGGGGAGGGTCAAGATGCGAGGACGGTGTCTGTGTTTGTAGGACTGATTAAATTTAGGTGCATCTCAATGGATTTTCCAGCCTGCAACTTGCTCTATCATGAAAAGGATGTGGAGGCTTTGGGTGTATAGGTAGTTCAGATATAACTTTGGCATTGGAGATTTACCAGAGTGCTCCATGGATATGGGTGCATGAGTTAATATACCTCCTAATGGGGATGAGGGGCTATGTCTCCCCACAGTGGTTTTGCACCTTGCAATTATTGAACTGGTTTCATTACCAAATCTCTTGCGTCTGATGTTCTACAATTCACTTACATTGGTGAGAAGCTCATGAAACCATGAAGTTGATGCTCTGGAGAACTATCGCAATATGACATAGCTAACTTTAATAATATGCCTTTAGCATAGCTACAAATACAAAAAAAGGTCAACGGCATAATCAAGGACGTCTTACCCTGATCACTCCCTCTTGTCCCCTTTCCCATCAGGCAAGAGTTACAGAAGTGTGAAAATGCGCACCTCCAGTTTCAGGGACAGTTTTTTCCCAGCTGTTATCAGGCAACTGAACCATCCTTATAACAACTAGAGAGCTGCCATCTACCTCATTGGAAACCCTCGGACTACCTAAAATTGGACTTTATCTTGGACTAAACATTATTCACATTATGCTGTACTGTATATGTGCTCTATGGTGGGCTTGATGGTATTGTCTTTTTGCTGCCTGGGTGGCATGCAACAGAGAACTTTTCACTGTACCACTGTGACACTAATAAAGTAAACTGAACTGGGTGGCACAGAGGCACAGTGGTAGAGTTGCTGCCTCACAGCGCCAGAGGCCTGGGTTCGATCCTGATTACAGGTGCTACCTGTACGGAGTTTGCACGTACTCCCTGTGACCGCGTGGGTTTTCTCCGGGTGCTCCGGTCTCCTTCCACACTCCAAAGATGTACAGGTTTGTCGGTTAATTAGCTTTGGAAAAATTGTCCCCCAAGGTGTAGAATAGTGTTAGTGTATGGGGTGATCATGGATGGTCGATGAGGACACGGTGGGCCAAATAGCCAAATTTCCGTGCTGCATCTCTGGTCTTTTTGCTTGCATTTAGAGAGAGGCAAGAGACTGTTCATCTCATCTAGAAAAGGTGAAGGGGAGGTAAACACAGACCCTTTTGGCTGAAGAACTGTTCTCAGATGTGTCAGTAAATCAGGGGAGACGGCTTTAAGCCAAGTGGGAAAAGAACTCAGAGGCGAGATGAGGAATGTTCTTACACAGCTGGAAAAGATGGAGAAAAGTAGCTTAAAAAAAAGGAAACCAGACACATACTTCGTAAAAAAAAAGTGCAGCACTCTAGGGAACATGCAGGGAATACTGATAACTTTCAATTACCCAATACAGACCCAAGGGCCCTCATGGTTGCCATATCTCAGTCCATGAGTTGTCAGCTTCCAACTCATTTGATCTCGGGATGACGCCAAAAACCTATATCCTGTTTGGAAAGAAGCTTGCATTCAGCATGAACAAAACACAATTGCTGGAGTAACTCAGCGGCTCAGGCAATATCCATGGAGGAAATGGGACAGACGGCGGGACCTTTTTTCACTCCGAATTGTCCTGACCCGGAACGTCAACTGTCAATGTCTCCCACAGATGCTGCCTGACCCACTCAGTTACTCCACCAGTTTGTGTTTCTAGCATTTGCAGTTCCTTGCGTCTTGCAGGTAGACAAAAGTGCTGGAGAAACTCAGCGGGTGCAGCAGCATCTATCGAGCGAAGGAAATAGTCAACGTTTCGGGCCGAAACTCATCTTCAGACTTTCATCAGTCTTTTGTCTACCTTCGATTTTCCAGCATCTGCAGTTCCTTCTTAAACTCCTTGCGTCTTGCATTCAGCTTGGCAGCCTCCTCATTCACGTACACACCACTGAGGTAATTATTCATGTTTATAGGAGCAGAATTAGGCCATTTGGACCTACAAGTCTGCTCCGCCATTCATCATGGCCGATCTATCTTTTCTTCGCAACCCCATTTACCTGCCTTCCCGCCATAACCTCTGACACCCTTACTAATCATTATACTAATTATTACCTGTAAAGCATTTATTTAAAAATCATTTTGAAACCCCTTGCACTGAATCACACCTCCCCCTTCTCCCCCTTGTCACCCATGGTCATTTCCAGTTCCACATTGCAGCTCATTCAAAAAAACGCAACAAAAAAGCTTTCACTGTACCTGTACCACTGTACATGTGACAGTAATAAACAAAACTAAACACAAAGTGGTGGAGTTGTAGATAATGAAGCTCATCAAAGAATGCAGTAGGATATAGATCAGGAATAGGTGTCGGCAAAGAAAAAGGCAGATGGAATTTATTCCAAGCGCCGGAGAAAGCTTTTTATCAGGATAAATCAGTCTGGTTTGGAAAATGTAGGAAGGAGCTGCGGATGCTGGTTTACACCAAAGATAGACACAAAATGCTGGAATAATTCAGCGGGACAGGCAGCATGTCTGGTTAGAAGGAATGGGTGACGTTTTGGGTTGAGACCCTTCTTCAGACTGAGTCAAGGGAGAGGGAGACAGAGATAAGGAAGTGTAAGATGTGAAAACGAGACATCAAAAGAGATGAAATCAAGAAAAATGAAGAATAGATCATTGTTAGCTAGGGGAAGGTGACAACAAAGCAAACAGAGATAAAAATAAAATCAGGGGGGCTGTTAGACTTGACGGAGAACTAGGAAGGTGGAGGGATGGAAAGAGGGGGAAAGCAGGGGTTACTTGAAGTTAGAGAAGCCAATATTCATATTGGTGGGGTGTCAGCTGCCCAAGCAAAATATAAGGTGCTGTTTCTCCAATTTGCGCTAGGCCTCATTCTGACAATGCAGGAGGCGCAGGATAGAAGGGTCAGTGTGGAAATGGGAGGGGGGTTAAAATGTTTAGCAACCGGGAGTTCAGCTTGGTTTAGGCTGACTGATCGGTGGTGTTCAGCCTGTGCTTGGTCTCGCCGATATATAGGAGTCCACACCTGGAACAGCGGATACAGTAGATGAGCTTGGAGGAGGTGCAAGTGAACCTCTACCTCACCTGAAAAGCTTGTCGGGATCCTTGGACGGATTTGAGGGAGGGGGTATAGGGACAGGTGTTGCATCTCCTGCGGTTTCAGGGGAAAATACCTGGGGAGGGGGTGGTTTGGGTGGGAAGGAATAAGTTAACCAGGGAGTTGCGAAGAGAACGGTCTCTGCAGAAAGTGGAAAGGGGTGGAGATGGGAAGATGTGGCCAGTGGTGGGATCCCATTGGAGGTGGCGAAGATGTCGGATGATTATGTGCTGTATGCGACGGCTGATGGGGGTGAAAGGTGAGGACCAGGAGGACTTTGTCCCTGTTGCGACTGGGGGGAGGTGGAGCAAGAGCGGAGCTGAGGGATATCGTGGAGACCCTAGTGGGGGCTTCATCTATGGTGGAAGAGGGGAACCCCCGTTCCCTAATGGATGAGGACATCTCAGATGCCCTGGTGTGGAGCAGCTCATCTTGGGCGCAGATGCAGCGTGGACAGCGGAATGGGGAGTCGGGGATAGTCTTTGCAGGAGGCAGGGTGGGAAGGTGTAGTCTTGATAACTATCTAGGGATCTAACTAGGGATCCTGGCATGAGCATTAGAACAGGAAGGAACTGTTACTTTGGGACAGGCACCATTTGAACCGTAGGGGGACCAAATTCCTTAAGGAAAAAATAAATAGAGAATAATAATATGGCATCAGGAGTGGCATGGAGTGGGTGTCTGAGTGGGAGGTTAAAGACATGCCATAAAAAGAGATCAAACAAACAAAAGGGAGTAGTGAAAATAACAATCGGTCAGAAATGTGCAGCATATCAGCAAAACTAGTAGAAAAACTTTACTGGACTTTATCTTGCACTAAACGTTATTCAAGTTATTTCCTTTATCATATATTTGTACCCTGTGAATGGCTCGATTGTAATCATGTATTGTCTTTCCGCTGACTGGTTGGCACTCCATGAAAGATTTTCACAGTACCACCGTACATGTGACAATAAACTAAACTCAACTAAAGTAGAAATACTTTACTTTACGGATACAGCGTGGAAACAGACCCTTCAGGATTTGGAACACAAGCGGGCAGGAGGGACTACTGTAGATTTGGACATTAGAGATACGGTGCAGAAACAGGCCCTTCCTTCGGCCCACCAGGTTTCCGCCAACCAGCGTCAACTCCTACGGCCTACTCCTGCACCTATTTTCTATGTTTCTAACCCTTGTACACTAGCACTATCCTACACACTAGGGGCAATTTAGAATCTTTACTGAAGTCAATTAACCTACAAACCTGTTTGTCTTTGGAGTGTGGGAGGAAAACCAAGCAGCCGAAGAAAACCCACGTACAGACAGTACCCGTAGTCAGGATGGGTCCCGTGTCTTTGGCATTTTAAGTCAGTAACTATACCATTGCTCCACTGTGCCTTCATCTTGGTCAGCGTGGGCAGGTTGGGCCGAAGGGCCTGTTTACATGCTGTGTGACTATGTCTTAGGAAAGAACTGCAGATGCTGGTTTACACCGAAGATAGACACAAAATGCTTGAGTAACTCAACTGGTCAGGCAGCATCGCTGGAGAAAAGGATCAGGCGACATTTTAGGTCACGGCCCTTCTTGAGACTTCTTTAAGTCACCTATGCCTTTTCTCCAGAGATGCTGCCTGACCCGCTGAGTTACTCCAGCATTTTGTCTCCATCTTCTGTGTGACATGTCATTGGGCAAAGCATCCTCCTTCAATTCTTGCCTCTAACTTGCCACTATCTTCTCCCTTGTGTACTTCCATCTTCCAGTAAATGGTTAAACCAATGCATAGAATAATTTAAGTAATTAAATTCTTCAGGAAAATGACCTGGTAGACACAATAATTGCCGAGTCCACTGGATGCAATGAGGGCAAAAAAAACTCTCCTGAGAATTTAAAACCCATTAACATTTCATTCCCAGATAATTTATGGTCCCCATATTTACACAAACAGTTGCCATGGTGACCATCTCCCGCTATTTTTTCACCCAGTTTTGAAATTGGCCAAGGATGTTGATTTTTGGTTCTATTTTAATTTGCCTAAATACGTCTCAAAGAAGTAAACCGGCTGGCAAAATGTAGATACAAGGAACTGCGAATGCTGGTTTACAAAATAACAGACACCAAGTTCTGGAGTAACCCAGCGGGTCAAGCAGCATACTGCTGGGATAAAGTGTAATGCAGGCAGCAACATGGCCCCATTGATGAAAAAATGCAGTTTAGTTTAGAGATACAGCGCGGAAACAGCAACTCTACCACTGCGCCAGCTTGCTGGATGCAATGAACCTGCCCTTTCTTTGCTCACCTGGAATGGGTCCACCCTTCAACTTGGTCACTCTGCTGGCCTGCAAAAGCAGAATCCACCCCGGGGTGGAGGCACCAATGAGTCCCCTGCAACCTGTTTCTCTCATGGTTCAGACTCACCAGCCGCCTGCCGCTTTTGCGGGCTGGAAGAGTCTGTGTGCCACGTGTATATGTCGTGTGTGAGGTTGCAGCCCCTGTTCCATTATCTAAAGGGGCTGTTCTTTGACTTCTGGCTGCACTTCACACCCACCATCCTCATCTTTGGACACCCTGTGCGTAGGTGAGAGGGTAGAGGGTAGGGCCGAAGATGTCCTGGTTGGGTTGCTCCTGGGCCTGGCCAAGGTGGCCATCCATGAGTCACGGCGCCAGGCGGAAGAGGGCTCTGCCCGAGCCAGCTGCTTGCCCCTTCTTCGTGGTTACGTCCGTGCCCGGGTGCTGTTGGAGAGGGACTATGCGCTGTCCACGGGCGCTCTGGGGGATTTCCGGGACCGCTGGGCACCGCAGGGGGTTGAATGCATCCTGGACAAGGATTGTAATATAGTTATATAGTAGACTATTTGGTATATTTGTTTGTCTTGTATGATGGTTTTGTTTTATTGTATTGTAAATATTATTTTTAATAATGGAATACATTTTTTGATAATAATAAAAAATAAAGCAGAATCCACACAATCCCGTTCAACACTTGCAAGTGTGAAGGTGACAAAACAATACACAATTTGAAGAACTCCCACAGTAACAAACTTGAAGAGGTACTGAAAGTTTGAGGCTGTGAACAGTTTCCAACATCAATTTAGTCTCAGTTAAAGTGTATTTATTTTTTTCTACGTGGGAGGAAGTGCCTAAATTGGCAACAAGTCATCAATAAACCCCAAGAGGCGCATTTACCCGTACAGTACATTCATGAAACTCAACACCAAAGTGTTCGGTCATGTCAAACAAGAGCTTCAGGCCATCTATGAATGCAATGTTGCATCAAAAAACATCTTCAGCCTCTCTCGTAATACTTGTTGCCAATTCTTCTTGAATGGGAACAGGAAGTTGAGTGACCTCACCATAAGCCAATATTCATTCTATATGTGTTTTTTCAAACCACAAGAGCCTCTTCTCAAGCCCCATTTAGAAATTGTTGGCTTACGATCTGCTGTGAATATAAAATCCATGAGAATGTACCATTTATAACTCGACTCCGGAAAGATTTTTTACTGATTTACGGTGGAGGCAGGAATTGAAAACAAAACAGAATCACGAGTTTGGGGCAGATCACAGGGGAAAGGGCAATTACTGTTTTGTTTGAGAGGAGCCAGATGATGAAAATCTCAGATTATGGCCACTGCTTCACACTTTGCTTTGTTCGAAGTACCAATGCAATTTGAGGATGCTGTTATGATGAAAAGAGTGTAGAGATTAACAAGGATTTTGCCAGGACTTGAGGACCTGAGCTATAGGTGGAGGCTGGGCAAGCAGGCATTTATTCCTTGGAGCTTAGGAGGCTAGGGGCGATCTTATAGAGGTGTATCAAATCATGAGGAGAATAGATGAGGTCAATGCACAGAGCCCTTTACACAGCATAGGGGAATCAAGAACCGAACGACATAGGTTTATAGTGAGAGGGGAAAGATTTAATAGGAATCTGAGGGGCAACTTTTTCCACAGAGGGTGGTGGGTATATAGTCGAGGCAGGTACTATAATAACATTTAAAAGAGATTTGGACAGGAAAGGTTTAGAGGAATATAAACCCAACATGGTCAGGTGGGACTATTATCGATAGAGAATCTTGGTTGGCATGGGCAAGTTGGGCCTGAGGACCTGTTTCCACGCTGTATGATTCCAGTAATGAAAATAAACAAGTTTCATACTCTGCAGCAAGATGGCAATATTTTCCATCTATTTGCAAAGGAAATACAGAGAAACATCTGGGGATTTTTAGATCAACAGCCTGACTGCATACTTAATATTTATCTATACCAAGATAAATGGCATCCATGTATAAATCGTTCTAAGGGGCTTCATCTAACTTAAACTGTCCCTTACAATCAGAGAAAGGTGAATTTATAACGGGAAACAAGGAAATGGGAGAACAATTAAACAAGTACTTTGGTTCTGTCTTCACTCAGGAAGACACAAACAATCTCCCAGAAATACTAGGGGACTGAAGATCTAGTGGGAGTGAGGAACTGAAGGGAATCAACATTAGTCAGGAAATGGTGTTCAGTAAACTGTTGGGACTGAAGGCAGATAAATCCCCAGGACCTGATGATCTGCATCCCAGAGTACTCAAGGAGGTGGCCCCAGAAATCGTGGAGGTATTGGTGATCATTTTCCAATGTTCTTTTGACTCTTTTGAGGATGTTACAAGTAGAATGGATAAGGGAGAGCCAGTGGATGTGGTGTATCTGGACTTTCAAAAAGCCTTTGACAAGGTCCCACACAAGAGATTAGTGTGCAAAATTAGAGCACAGGGTATTGGGGGTGTGGTATTGGCATGGAAAGAGAACTGGTTGGCAAACAGGAAGCAAAGAGTAAGAATTAACGGGTTCTTTTCAGAATGGCAGGGAGTGACTCACCAACATTGGCTGCCTCGCCAACAGTCTGACAGTCCTTTCTTTTTGTTATTTTTAGTATGTGTTAAAAAGTATGTTTTAGTGTTCCTTGGTTTGTTTTATGTGGGGGGTGCGGGGGGAGGGGTTGGGGAAACTTTTTTTTCAATCTCTTACCTCGACGGAGATACGATTATTTCCCGCATCGTATCTCCGTCCGCACTGCGGCCTAACATCGCGGAGTTGGCGGCCTTTCCTGGAGACCGACGGGCGCTCCAAGCTTCGGGAGTCTGCGGGACTAACTTCCCGGATCTTGCGATCCCTTTACCGGGGATCGAAGCTTTAACCACGGGGCCTGTGGACTTTAACCGTGAAGCCCGCGGTCTCTGGTTAGAAGTGTTCGATTCAGGAGCTTCATGCCACGGAGAGAGTTTCAACCGCCCCAACGCGGGAGTTTCGATCACCCTTTGTTCGTCGGCTGTGGGGGCTTTGATCGCCTCGACTGTGGATGGTTTGACTGCCCTGACCGCGGGAGAACAAGAGGAAGAAGATTGAACTTTATTGCCTTTCTCCACTGTGATGGATGTTTATTTTAACTTTTATGTGGTTGTGTGTTTTGTTGATTTTCCCTTAGTATGGCTATATCGTAACTCAAATCTCACTGTACTTTAATTGGTAAATGTGACAATAAACTGACCTTGAAACCTTGACTAGTGGGGTGCCGCAAGGCTCGCTGCTGGGACCCCAGCTATCACAAAATATATTAATGATTTAGACGAGGGAATTAAATGTGACATCTCCAAGTTTACGGATGACACAAAGCTGGGTGGCAGTGTGAGCTGCGATGAGGATGCTATGAGGCTGCAAGGTGACTTGGATAGATTGGGTGAGTGGGTAGATGCATGGCAGATGCAGTATAATGTGGATAAATGATAGGTTATCCACTTTGGTGGCAAGAACAGGAAGGCAGATTATTATCTGAATGGCGTCAGATTAGGAAAAGGGGAGGTGCAACTAGACCTGTGTGTGCTTGTACATCAGTCACTGAAAGTAAGCATGCAGGTATACCAGGCAGTGAGGAAAGCTAATGGCATGTTGGCCTTCATCGCGAGAGGATTTGAGTTTAGGAGCAAGGAGGTCCTATACAGTTGTCCAGGGCCCTGGTGAGACCTCACCTATAGTATTGTGTGCAATTTTGGTCTCCTAATTTGAGGAAGGACATTATTGCTATTGAGGGAGTGCAGAGTAGTTTCACCAGGTTAATTCCCAGGATGGCGGAACAGACATATGATGAAAGAATGGGTTGACTGGGCTTGTATTCACTGGAATTTAGAAGGATGAGATAGAATCTTATCGAAAAACATGTACATTTTTTAAAGGATTGGACAGGCTAAATGTTCCCGACGTTGATGGAGTCCAGAACCAGGGGAAACAATTTAAGAATAAGGGGTAGGCCATTTAGGACTGTAATGAGGGATTTATTTTTCACCCAGAGAGTTGTGAATGTGTGGAATTCTCTGCCACAGAAGGCAGTGAGGCCAATTCACTGGATGTTTTCAAGAGAGAGTTAGATGTAGCTCTTTGGACTAAAGGAATCAAGGAATATGGGGAAAAGGCAGGAACAGGGTACTGATTTTAGATGATCAGTCATGATCATATTGAATGATGGTGCTGGCTCGAAGGGCCGAATGGCCTACTCTCCTGCACCTATTTGTCTACGTTCCAAAACATTTCCAACACATTCTATTGCCAAGATTGCAAATACTTTATCTAGGAATGGAATAGAAACAAGCAGATCATGTTTGAATACTGTTCTGGAAAAATCAAAGTTAAAAATCAGATATGGAGATGTTAAATTTTAATCAGAATTTATTTATGCAACATGATACACAAAATTATAGTGCTTAAAAAAAGCTGAAAAAAATAAAAAATCTGCATGCAAATCTATGGTACGGAGATGTTGTAAACATACTGTATATTAAAACAAATGTGCTTTAAAAAATTGAACCCACCTGCATTAAAGGTGATTTCTATTACGTATTAGGAACTAGGATTAATCACATTGGCACTGCACCATTTGAATTCTCCTGAAAATATGTAATAACATTGATAACACTTTCCTTCAGCCCACAATTGTGCTCTTGGGAAAAGAGATCCAGGGTATGTATTCATGCCAGTGATAACATCCACAAATTATACAGACTTACTTTGCTTGTATTGTTATTTGAGGTAAGCAAAATTAAGAATGGGTTGAACTCATAAGCATCCTGAAACAGTATTCCAATAGCAGGGGCACTCAAAGAGCACTCAAAGAGGAATTATAAAACTTTCAGTAAGATTAAAAAGTCAGGATTTGTACACTTGGACAGAATGGGTTTTTCCTGTACATTTCGGAGGGAGAAATCACACAGAAAGATTTAATGTGTAGAAAGGAACTGCAGATGCTGGTTGTACATTGAAGATAGACACAAAATGCTGGAGTCAGCGGGACAGGCAGCATCTCTGGAGAGGAGGAATGGGTGACGTTTCGGGTGGAGACCCTTTTTCAGATCATGTCTGAAGAAGGGTCTTGACTCAAAACGTCACCATTCCGTCTCTCCAGAGATGCTGCCTGTCCTGCTGCGTTACTGTATTTTGCGTCTATCTTCAGAAAGATTTCACCTTGCTTCCTGCACCCACGAGTCAGTACGGCTTTTCCATATATCAATGCGGCCGCTGGTTATAATTGTGATGCATTTCAGATATGCTCCTCTTAAGACTGCCAGTCATTGATACTAGTATTGAGAATGGATCTGTCAGTTATAGGCTAAAAGGCACATGCTTTCTGTAAATACAGTAATCGGCACATCAAGGCATCACAGTTAAGAGTTGACAATCACTAGGCAATACAATGAGGAAACATCAGAGGAACAAGAGCGGAAGACTCTTCAGCATTTATCCACACTCGGGTCAATGTCGTGTTACCCACTTGATTTGCCAGTGCTACGGAGATGGCCTCAGATGATGGTATTCAAGGAGATGAATACACCAAGGACAACAAATGGTTTCAGTCCAACAACGTGACCGTTTATGTACATTTAGTACATACACATACAACCTGAAATGCCACAGTAATCATGTATCTTTAAAATTCATTGGTTTACAGAACTAAGTAGTAACTGAAATTAAGCCTTTCATCCATCTTTCACCATCACACCTAAAAATAATTTGTTTTTTTCCCCTCCACAAGTAACCCATGCTCCAAAGTGATTATATCGTCGTGGAAATGCTCTTGATAGAACAATTTAAAGATAAAATATTGAGGGAGAGTAAATGACCATGAATCAGATCTAGCTCCTTTATCATTTCAAAGCACCAAAGTGGTTGTAATGACACCCTTAAATTAGAACAAAATGCAATGAAACACAAACAATTAAAGACCCTTTCCTTAATGTACAGTGTTAAATAGAAGACTTGATGCAAACAAATACAATAAGTCAGTAAGTTTTGTCCCTCGACACAATACACCTGTAGCTACTTGTAACATCAAATCAAGCACCTTCCCCATCATGTTCCAATCGCACACCATACAAATCCTCCAAACAAATGACATTTTCTTCTTCAAAATGCACAGAAAGACATCAGGGCTCTACAATTACATTGAGCAGGTAAATTATTACCACTATATTACAGCCATACTAAACAGGTGGATTACTGTAATATGTTCATCTCGGTCATTAAGGCAAATGTTTTTCATTAGAATATAAAATTTCTTCAAGAGCAATTTAGAAATTCCAGTTTAAAGGTAACTTCCAAAAAATGCTATACAAGCAATTATGTTCAGATTATTCTATATAATTCAAACTTCGAGGGTTGGAGTTTTAAGGACTAATGTTCACCCATAACCAGCCGATTAAAGTCCCGTAAAGCCAAGTCTTCATATAAATCTTCCTTCCAGTTTCTGTCGCGAGCATGGGAACTGTCAGACAACAAAGAAAGAGCAGGGATGGTAGAGTCCTCATAAGGCTCAACTGTGAGTGGCGTCCTTCTCCGGGAAATTTGTGTCGCTTCTGTTCATCATCTGCCTCGTAGAAATCTGTAAGCAATCTGTCAGAGAGGGGGGAGGTCAAATAGGACAACAATGGAAGCTCCAAGTCAAGTGAGAGAGACCAGCAACATGCCCCAAAAACTGCTTCCCTCTTGCACATACCTTATCTTGAAACTTGCAGTTGTAAGCATGAATTATCATGGTTATCATATGATGAACGTTTGACGGCACCAGGCCTACACTCGCTGGAGTTTAGAAGGATGAGGGGAAAACCTCATTGAAACTTACCGAACAGTGAAAGGCCTGGGTTGAGTGAATGTGAAGAGGATGTTTCCACAAGTGGGAGTCTAGGACAAGAGGACATAGCCTCAGAATAAAAGGAAATACCTTTGGAATGGAGATGAGGAGGAAATTCTTCAGTCAGAGGGTGGCGAATCTGTGGAATTCTTTGCCACAGATGGAAGTGAAGGCCAAGTCAATGGATATTTTTACGGCAGAGATGGACAGATTCTTGAATAATAAGTGTCAGGGGTAATGGGGCAAAATCAGGAGAATGGGGTTGAGAGGAAAAGATAGATCAGCCATGATTGAATGGTGTAATAGACTTGATGGGATGAATGGCCTAATTCTGCTATTCGAACTTATGAATTCACAGTTGGCTCTGATAAAAAAAAGAGGGAATTAAATGCACAGTGCTCGCTAACAGGTTCAGAAAATGTCACATGGTAACATGCCTACTCAATCAGCATTACAAATTCTTGAGATTTCTAAAGTCTGGAGCAAGGACTGTCCTGGGATCACCATTAGTCCTGAGGGCAATGTGTACTTATTAAAGACTTTGGATCAAGGATACCATTCCGGTTTAGATGGCTCTCACTTTTTTCCTGAAAAGTGAATTAAACTGATACAAAAACTTCCTCAACTTTGGCGTTGCTCAACTTCTAGTTTAACATTTTCTTCAAGGTTAGATTGCATTGCAAACCCATGTAATACAAGGATCACTTTCTTATTCTGGTGCACTGGAGTAGATCCTGCTTGCTCTATGGTTCTGCTCTTGATTATTTCAGTGGCAGTTCTATGCATTAAGTAGTTCCGCTTTGTCCCAGTCCAGAGAATCTGACAATGTTCTGCACCGTCAGAGAACCCATCAATGGACAAGATATTAAACCACTGACCTTTCACGTCAACATTAAAGATCCCACGGTGCAACTTTGTAGATGGCCAGTTATCCTAATGCCCTGAGAAATATTTGCCTATCGCATGACAGAGCAGCACAGTGGCACAGCAGCACAGTTGAAGAGGTACTGCCTTATGGCGCCTGAGACCCGGGTTGGATCCAGATTACGGGTGCTGTCTGTGGCGTTGGCACATTCTTCCCGTGACCCTGTGGGTTTTCTCAGGGGGCTCCGGTTTCCTCTCACATTCCAAAGACATGCAGGCTTGTAGGTTAATTGGCTTCTGTAAATTGTCCCTCGTGTATGTAGGATAGAACTAGTGTACGGGTGATTGCTGGTCGGCGCGGCGTTGGTGCGCTGAAGGGCCCGTTTCCACGCCGTATCTCTAAACTAAACTAATAAAGGCAGCAATGATGGATAACAATGGTGGCACTAGAGACTGCAGATGCTGGAATCCGGAGCAAACAGTAATCCGCCGGAAGAACTCAGCATCCATAGAGGCAGTGGGAAGTGTTGTGACCTGATATCAGGATCGCTTTAACAACAGTGAGCTGCAGCAGCGCTTGATGTTTTTTGTTCAACATGCGCACAGGAAAACCGTAAAATATACATGCATATTCTTAATAATTTCAAAAGAAATAAGCAATGATGTCACATGATCAAGAGTATTGACAGTGCACACCATTCTGACCATGATCTTCATCCTTTGTTCTTTAATGCTTCCTTGGGTCAGTGTAATTTTCTGCACTCACATTAAAGCATAAACTAAATGGAGACTGCAGAAACTGACCAGGTGCCGAGTTCTTAAGTGCAAAATAAAACAAAAAATGTCTGTACGGAGTACCTAGCTATCTATAATCGAAGTTTACTGGTCTCTATCTTGCATTGAACATTATTCCCTTTATCCTGTATCTGCACACTGTGGACAGCTTGATAGCAATCATGAATAGTCTTTCCGCTGACTGGATTCAAGCAACAAAAAATGTTTTTCACTGTACCTCGGTGCACGTGATAATAAGCTATACCACAGTTGGTATAGTGACCCTACATCAACAATAGTATGGTTCCTGAAGGTGCTTGTGCTAATGATCTAAATGCCCTGCAATGTCGAATATTTTAATACAATGTCTTCTCCCCGCTCCCATCAGGCAAGAGGCATAGAAGTGCGAAAACCAACACCTCCAGATTCAGAGACAGTTTCTTCTCATCTGTTATCAGGCAACTGGACTATCCTAGCAACAACTAGAGAGCAGTCCTGAGCTACTATCTACCTCACTGGTGACCCTCGGACTATCTTTGATCGGACTTCACCTTGCACTAAATTTCCCTTTATCATGTATTTTTACACTGTGAATGGTTCGACTGAAATTGTGTATTATCTTTTCGCTGGCTGGTTAGCATGCAACAAAAGCTTTACCTCGGTACACGTGATAATAAACTAAACTATTGAAGCTTGTTCTGAAGTTTCATGACATTAGGCTGTGATAGCACATTTGGGGTGGGGGTGAGGAGGAAGGGGTATGAAGTAGTAAAAAGTGGCACTTTTAGGAGAATTTGCAAACTGCGACAGTTTCACAATTCACAGCGTCCACAAGAAAACCTCACGCTGTCCTGAGCATGAAAAACATTTCCAGTAGTATCTGAGACAATCATTTTGGGTTCACAGAAACAGGCTTGTCAGTCTATGCTATAGTATTGTCCTTTTCTACCCCCAACTTACCCATACAATGCCCATGAGCATTTAATAAGTTGCTCCAGGTTACAATATATAGAACTTAAGGTGTATATAAATAGAGCAGCTCAAATACATGCATTTTAATAAGAATCATAGTTTTGAGCACATTAGTCAGAGAGTAATAGTACAACAATGGGCTCAGCAACTGTTGGTCATTTAACTCTGGATCATCTAATACAGAGGGCACAGAATAAATGTTTTGGTAGACTAAAAAAACGAAAAGCTGATGCCACAATTAATTTTAACACAGAGATGATTTTCCCATTTGTTGGCACCTGACTAAGAATGGCTATTGGGACAGATACATGGATAGGAAGGGCTTAGACGGCTATGGGCCAAATGGAACTAGTCCAATATGCCAACGGTCAGTGTGGATAAGTTCACAAGTTCAAGGAGCAAAATTAGGCCATTCGGCCCATCAAGTCTATTCCGCCATTCAATCATGGCTGATCTATCTTTCTCTCTCAGCCCCATTCTCCTGCCATCTCCCCATAATCTCTGACACCCTTACTAATCAAGAATCTATCAATCTCTGCCTTAAAAATATCCATTGATTTGGCCTCCACAGCTGTTTGTGGCAATGAATTCCACAGATTCACCACCCTCTGACTAAAGAGATTTTTTTTCTCATCTCCTTTCTAAAGGCACGTCCTTTTATTCTGAGGGTATGGCCTCTGGTCCTAGACTCTCCCACTAGTGGAAACATCCTCTCCACTTCCAATCTATCCAGGCCTTTCACTATTCCGTAAGTTTCAATGAGGTCCCCCCCCTCATCATTCTAAACTCCAGCGAGTACAGGCCCAGTGCCTTCAAATGCTCATCATAAGTTCATTTAGGCTGAAGGCCTGTTTCTGTGCTGACTATGTCCAGGCACTCACACAATAGGTTGTTCAGGGTTCCATTTTAATTTGAAGGTAGACATAAAATGCTTGAGTAACGCAGCAGACAGGCAGCATCTCTGGAGAGAAGGAATGGGTGACGTTTCGGGTCGAGACCCTTCTTCTCAAATGATGCTGCCTGGCCCGCTGAGTTACTCCAGCATTCTGTGTCTATTTAAACCAGCATCTGCAGTTCTTCCCTTCCTTTTTAATTTTCTCCTTTGCAAAGGGTCAGGTGAGTGTGGACACAAAGAGAAAACTGTTTTTCATCTGTACCCTGTAGCACAGAGATACGCAGGTAGAACCGTTACTTCAGGTTCAGTGACCTGGGTTCAATCGTGATCTCCGGTACTGTGCGAAGTTTGCACGTTCCCTCCATGGGTTCCCTCCCAGTGCTTCAGTTTCTTTCCATATCTCAAAAATGCATAGTTTAGCAGATTATTAACCACTGTAAGTTGATGATAGATAGGGATCTGGTGGAAGTTGATGGGAATGATTGGAAATAAAATGGGTTAGGGTGGGATTACTGTAAATGTTTGATAGTCGTCATGGACCAGGTGGGCTGAAGGGCCCGTTTCCCTCTAAGATACTAGCAGCACACAGTTAAGGCAGCTGAGGTGTTCAAGTTCAAGTTTTTAGTATGTCTAAATATATGTTTCAGTGTGGGGCGTGGAGGGCGGAGAATAGGGGGAAACCGTTTTTCAGTCACTTACCTCGACGGAGATGCGACTTTTCTCTTTGTCGCATCTTCGCCCCCTCACGGCCGAACAACTGGTTTGGTGTGCCTTTCTCAGAGACCGGCCTAGAGCTTCAGTAGCAGGCACGGCGGACTTACCATCGCGGTGCGGGGCGATCCTTTGTTGGGGATCGCCAGAAGAAGTGCTCTGACAGTTGGCCTGCGGACTATAACATCGTGAATCCGCGGTCTGCGGAGCATCTAGCCGCGGGTGCGGCGTGGACTTTCCATCGTAGAGCAGGACGATCCCTTGCCAGGGATTGCCAGAAGAAGTGCTCCGACCGCCGGCCTGCTGCCCATAACATCGTGACGCCGCGGTCTCCGGTAAGAAAGTGGCCAATTCGGGAACTCCAAGCAGCGGAATGCATGTTCCGATCCGTCCTGACATCGGAGTTTCGATCATCCCGACGAGAGGGTTTGTATGTCGGGCTGTCTGTAGCGGCGACCACGGAGGGTTCATGGCCCCCACCACAGTGAACAAAGGGGGAAGATTGACTGAAAGTTATTGCCTTCCATCATCAGTGAAGAATGTTGATTCTACTGTGGTGGATGTTTATGTTAAATTCTATTGTGTATTGTGCTCTTTTTGATTGTATGGCAACTCATTTCACTGTACCTTAATTGGTGCATGTGACACATAAATGTGAATTTGAATTCTTAAAAAGTAACTGGGATTATATGCTGTGAAAAATCTTTAAAATTGCATGACCTGCTCATTTAGTTTAGTTTAGACATACAATGTGAACACAGGCCCTTTGGCCCATCAATTGTCCATACACTAGTCCTATGCTACCCCATCCCACACTCGGGACAATTTACAGAAGTCAATTAACCTACAAACCTGCATGTGTTTGGAACGTGGGAGGAAACCAGAGCACCTGGAGAAAAATCACTCGGTCACGGGGAGAACGTACAAACTCTGGGCAGACTGCAGTCGTAGTCAGGATCGAACCCGGGTCTCTGACGCTGTGAGGCAGCAACTCTACAGTTGTGCCACCATTTAAGTCTCAAGCAGCACCTGCAATCATTATTTATTCTAAGAGTACCATATTTCAAAAAAATACTACTGACTTGTCTTTAATTTCGAAACG
Source organism: Amblyraja radiata (assembly GCF_010909765.2). Classification (NCBI taxonomy): domain Eukaryota; kingdom Metazoa; phylum Chordata; class Chondrichthyes; order Rajiformes; family Rajidae; genus Amblyraja; species Amblyraja radiata. The sequence continues at coordinate 17,066,068 of NC_045960.1, forward strand.
TTCATGTAACCATCTCTTCATGAAAATAGTTTCCTCTGGAATTTCTTTCACATTTACACGATCAAAGTAAATGTGTATCTTTGGGCACTCTCTGCACAAAAATTCTGCAAATCAAACAAAAAAACTTTAGATTAAAAACAATGAAAAGTTGTGAACTATTGTCAATGCAATATTATTGACTATTTCTAACTGAAAGATTTGATTCTATGTACATTTCCAATAAATAAGATATGCAAGAGTTTAAAATGCATGTGCACTATTTTCATATTGGCAGATTTATTGTAAATTACAGCAAAAACAAGAAAATTTAATTGTGCCTCATGATCTAGTCATTTAAAAATGCCTATGAAAATGAGATCCTGAAACAGGAGAGACAGATAGCCCTCTCTCCTGCAGTTTAAAGTAAAATCACCTCAAAAAGAGCAGAATCACAATAATAGCTGAAGAGGTCTTAACTACTATATAGAAACAAAGAACCAGATGCTAGTATGTACAAAAGATAGACACAAAGTACCAGAGTAACCCAGGGGTCAGGCAGTACCTCCGGAGAAAAAAGATGGGTGATGTTTTAAGTCGGGGCACTTCTGAGTCCCGCCCAAAATATCACCCTTCTTTTCACTCCAGAGACGCTGCCTGATCCGCTGAGTTACTCCAGCACTTTGTGTCTATCTTAGGTCTGAACTATTGTTTAGTCTAAGAAAGCACAAACCAATTGATTTAAAATCATCATATGCTGAAAATGACTGTGCCCAATATACAAACTATTCACAAGTAAAGCTTATGGTACACGAGGTTTACTTAGCACACAGACATAATTACAACAAAATGTATGGTAAGTACCATTTGTTATGTGTAACTGAATGGAGCACTCATTCCTCATGTTAACATCGTGTTTTCCTGAGGCTTTACATTATGTAGGAGGGTGAACCTCGGAAACTGTCTTACCCCCTGATGGTCTAGCTGTTCGTTTTCTCAAAACCTGCGTGGACCAACTAGTTGGAATTTTTGTGGATATCTTCAACCTCCATTACTGAGGTCTGTGGTTCCTGCCTGGTTTAAAAGGACATCAACAATACTGGTGCCTAAGAAGGGGGTGGTACAGTGATAGAGTTGCTGTCGTATAATGTCCAAGACCTGGGTTTTATCCTGACTACAGGTGCTGTCAAAACGGAATGTGTATGTTCGTCCTGCGACCGCGTGGGTTTTCTGTGGGAGCTCTGGTTTCCTCCCACACTCCAAAGTCGTGCAGGTTTGTAGGTTAATTGGCTTCGGTAAACTTTTAAATTGTCCCGAGTATGTAGGATACTGCTAGTGTACAGCACTGGCTGGCGCGGACTTGGTGGGCCGAAGGGCATGTTTCCACGCTCCACCTCCAAAGTAAAAGTATTAAAGTAAAGAGTAAGGTGACATGCCTCAATGATTACCGACCAACTAACAACCATGGCAATTAAGTGTTTTGAGCGGTTGGTTATGGTGCATATCAACTCCTACCTCAGCAAGAACCTGGACCCACTACAATCTTCTTACCACCACAATAGATCAACGGGCGATGCAATCTCACTGGCTCTCCACTCTGCACTGGAGATTGGTGCACCATCGAGGCTAACCCTGACCTTCCCATCCATGCTGACTTGAACAATCTGCCCAACATGTGCCTGAAGTCACGCAAACCCTTCTGGTCTTCTGTTAAATCCCTGGAAGACTTTGACTCCAAGACTGAGTGGGGCAGAGCCTGGAAAGATGCCAACGCCAACAACAGAGAGGTCATCACAAACCCCACAGTGAAACCACCGGGTTTTGACCTCCATCGCAAGCAATGGCTAACTCTGAACAGAATCCGCACCCTCCATGCAAGAACAGCCCATCACCTGCATAAGTGGGGGATGACAGACAGCCCTGCTTGCGACTGCAGATATCCAGATTCAGACCACACATCATGAATGACTGCTCACTGAGGCTTTTCCCCAGGGCATCAAAGCCATCCACCCAGTAACTGATGCTGTCCTGGCCTGGATGTCCACCCTTGATCTACAACTTTAGGCTATGCACGCCATACGCAAGAAGACGATTGGACCACTTCTACAATAAAAATGTCATGCTTTTGTTCATAGACTACAGCTTCAACACCATCATCTTCTCCAAATTTATTATCATGCTCAGGGAACTTGGTCTCTGCGCATCCCTTTGCAACTGGATTCTCGACTTCCTCATTAACAGAACACAATTGGGATGAATTGGCCACAGGGGGCAGGTGAAGTTCTGAATGCGAGAAAAGGCCAGAACCAATCTGCGCTTGCTTTCAGCTCCCCACCACCTAATTTCAGTCTGAAGGTCCTGACTCAAAACGCCACCCATCCCTTTTCTCCAGACCTACCTGACCCGCTGGGTTACTCCATCTTTGGTATAAACCAGCATCTGCAGTTCTTTGTTTCTACAACAGCTTCTTCCTCTCTGTTGTCAGGCTTCTGAACAGTCCTTCCATAAGTTAGGGTACTATGCAATTCACTACCCCATTGAGAACATTGTCCAAGGAACTGATGTGCTTTAATGCTGATAACTATATTCTGCACTGTGTTTCTTCCCCTTTGCTCTATCTATTGTACTTGAGTTTGAACGGATTGTATCTATGTATGGTATACAGTGCCCTCCATGATGTTTGGGACAACGACCCATCATTTAATTATTTGCCTCTGTACTCCACAATTTGTGATTTGTAATAGAAAAAAAATCATATGTGGTTCAAGTGCATATTGCCAGATTTTAATAAATGCCATTGTTATACATTTTGGTTTCACCATGTAGAAATTACAACTGCATTTATGCATAGTCCCCCCATTTCAGGGCACCATAATGTTTGGGACATGGCGATGTCATGTAAATGAAAGTAGTCATGCTTAGTATTTTGTTGCATATCCTTTGCATGCAATGACTGCTTGAAATCTGCGATTTATGGACATCACCAGTTGCTGGGTGTCTTCTCTGGTGATGCTCTGCCAGGCATGTATTGCAGCCATCTTTAGCTTATGCTTGTTTGGGGGCTAGTCCTCTTCAGTTTTCTCTTCAGCATATAAAAGTCATGCTCAAATGGGTTCAGATCGGGCGATTGACTTGGCCACTCAAGAATTTACCATTTTTTAGCTTTGAAAAACTCCTTTGTTGCTTTAGCAGTATGTTTGGGATCATTGTCTTGCTGTAGAATAAACCGCCGGCCAATGAGTTTTGAGGCATTTGTTTGAACTTGAGCAGATAGGATGTGTCTATACACTTCAGAATTCATTATGCTTCTACCATCGGCAGTTGTATCATCAATGAAGATAAGTGAGCCAGTACCTTCAGCAGCCATACATGCCCAGGCCATAACACCCCCACCACCGTGTTTCACAGATGAGGTGGTATGCTTTGGATCTTGGGCAGTTCCTTCTCTCCTCCATACGTTGCTCTTGCCATCACTCTGATGATATGTTAATCTTCATCTCATTTGTCCACAAGACCTTTTTCCAGAACTGTGGTTGATCTTTTAAGTACTTCTTGGCAAACTGTATCCTGGCCATCCTATTTTTGTGGCTAACCAGTGGTTTGCATCTTGCAGTGTAGCCTCTGTATTTCTGTTCATGAAGTCTTCTGCGGACAGTGGTCATTGACAAATCCACACCTGACTCCTGAGAGTGTTTCTGATCTGCCAGACAGGTGTTTATTGACTTTTCTTTATCATAGAGAGAATTCTTCTGTTATCATCTGTAGTGGTCTTCCTTGGCCTGCCAGTCCCTTTGCGATTAGTAAGCTCACCAGTGCTCTCTTTCTTCTTAATGACGTTCCAAACAGTTGATTTTGGTAAGCCTAAGGTTTGGCTGATGTTTCCAACAGTTTTATTCTTATTTCTCAGTCTCACAATGGCTTCTTTGACTTTCATTGGCACAACTTTGGTCCTCATGTTAATAAACAGAAATAAAAGTTTCCAATGGTGATGGAAAGACTGGATGAAAGACTAGGTGCTGAGAGCTCTCTTATACCCGCATTAAGGAAGCAAATGAACACACCTGAGCAATTACAAAGACCTGTGAAGCCGTGTGTCCCAAACATTATGGTGCCCTGAAATGGGGGGACCATGTATAAACACAGCTGTAATTTCTACATGGTGAAACCAAAATGTATAAAAAATGGCCTTTAATAAAATCTGACAATGTGCACTTTAACCACATGTGCCTTTTTCGATTACAAATCTCAAATTGTGGAGTACAGAGGCAAATAAATAAATGATGGGTCTTTGTCCCAAACATTATGGTGGGCACTGTATCTCATCTGTTTGGATAGCAAACTAAACACGTTTTTCACAGTGCTTTGATATCTAAACCAGACATTCTGGCCATAGTTTATGTTCTGGTGCCTTTTTGATTTCCTAGCTGCCAATTTATCGCCTCCTCTGATGATTGTCTCCGAGCTTTTAATATCTTGGATTGTCTCTCCGAGCTTTTAATATCTTGGAGATCAATCTGAGCCTTTGGCATCATATTATCTCCACCACGAGTCCTTGTTGATTCCACTTTGAAAATCGTGTTTCCACCGAGTTGCCTCATACCACCTGTCAAACTCCTGATGAAGTTCGTTAAGTTTATTGTCTTCTGCACTTATGGTGAGGGATAGGTACAATGAAAAAAAATCAATGGTGTCAATTCCTCCAAATCATTCACTCCAACCTTCTCCCCACCTCCTGCAATTCTACTCTTTCCCCTGACCAAGAGGTGTTACAAAACACTGCTGCACCTATCCTTACCTTCACACACACTGACCTGCACCAATGACTTAAAGGCTCAAATTCTTATCCTTATTTTCAGAACTGTTTCTCTTAACTCCAGCATTCTCCCAACTCTATTGTCTGAAGAAGGGTTTCGGCCCGAAATGTTGCCTATTTCCTTCGCTCCATAGATGCTGCCGCACCCGCTGAGTTTCTCCAGCAATTTTGTCTACCTTCTATTCCCTGGAACGCAGGAGGGTGAGGGGTAATCTTAGAGGTGTATAAAATCATGAGAGGAATAGATCCGGCGGGCGCAGAGTCTCTTACCCAGAGTGGGAGAAATTGGGAACCAGAGGACATTAGTTTAAGGTGTGAGGGGAAATATTTTATAGGTATCCGAGGGGTAACTTTTTCATACAACAGATCGTGGGTATATGGAACGAGCTGCCGGAGGAGGTAGTTGAGGCAGGGACTATCGCAACGTTTAAGAATCGATTAGACAGGTATATGGATAGAAGATAGACACAAAAAGCTGGAGTAACTCAGCCGGACAGGCAGTATCTCTGAAGGGGTGACGTTTCGGGTCGAGATGGGACAGGTTAAGAGGAATATGGGCCAAACACAGGCAGGTGGGACTAGTGCAGATGGGACATGTTGGTCGGTGTGGGCATGTTGGGCCAAAGGGCTTATTTCCATACTGTATGACCATAACCAACAATCATTGTGTAGTCAGTATTCCTTCAATTATGCTGCATGTTCATTCAACATTTTCTTTGCCCCAATGGTGGTGGTGTCCGAGCTGTGAAAGCCCTAAGTCAAGAATGGCCAGGCATAAATTTCACATCTCACACACCCTCTCCCATTTCTTAAAACGCAATTCCTTGATTAAGCTTTTCCTCATCTATCAAAACATCTTTTCTTTTAACGTTAACATTTGTCCGATTTCACTCCAATTCTTCAAGAACATTGAAGTTATGGTTCTACATCTGGATTAGACCAAAGCTAGTGTTTTGGCAGAAAACACTAAATACTCAAGCTATAAAGAATACAAGCACATGAATGAACACGATTACTTGAAGTACAGCTTCCCCTGTTTTACATCATGGAGTTGAGGCAGCTGGATTTTATGATAGAAGTCACAAGGGAATGCTGGAAGTCCCAAGAACTTCTCATTTCACATCATTTAAAATTACCCAAGGGGCTTTCTAAGTACAAGCCTATTGCAATTCAACTGAACCCACAGAGACTTGGATGGTTTACAATTAATGCCAACCTTATGTTTTAAAAGAATCCCCATTTCCTATAATCTTCTAAATTCCAAAACTAATGCATTTTTCAGAGTGGATAATTAAATGAGACACGCACATGTAAATGCATGGATCTATTTTTAAATGCTGCTAAACATAGATGTTATGCATTGAATCACAGCTAAAATGTCGCCTGGTGGCACACTGCAGGCCCAAGGAGAATTGAGGAGATTTGTATTTGACTGAATCAACGTTTTATCGGCCAGCGAGTCAGGCAGCATCTCTGGATAGAAGGAATAGGTGACGTTTCGGGTCGAGACCCTTCTTCAGACTGAGCGTCAGGGCAGAGGGAGTTACAGAGATAAGGAAGAGCAAGAGATCAAAGGACATGCAAAGGACAAGTTAGAGAAGTCAATATTCAAGCTGCCTAGGTAAAACATGAGGTGCTGTTCCTCCAATTTGTGTTGGGTCTCACTCTGACAATGGAGGAGGCCCAGGATAGAAAGGTTCGTGTGGGAATGGGAGGGGGAGTTATAGCGTTTAGCAACCAAGAGATCAGGTAGGTTTAGGCAAACTGAGCCGAGGTGTTCAGCGAAACAAACTAACTTCAAGTAACCCTTGCTTTCCCACTCTCTTTCTCCATCCCTCCCCTTTCCCGGTTCTCAGACTGACTGACTGTCCCTTGGATTACATTGATTGAATCAACTTGAGAAAGGTCTACATTTCACCATGCTGATCTTCCTTACTGGCTGTGCTTTTCTCTTTGCAATTTAAGTCAATGGGATTTCTGTCTTCTTCTGGACAAGTCTCTGATGCAGCAGTCCTGGTTTCTGAGAAGCAGCAAGTATCTGAGTCAGCACCGACACAGTATTGTTCAGTGCCCTGTTGTCACCTTCTCCTAGCTAACAATGGTCTATTCTACATTTTCCTTGATCTGCATCTCCCTTTGATCTCTTACACTTCCTTATCTCTGTAACTCCCTCTCCCGACGCTCAGTCTGAAGAAGGGTCTAGATCCGAAACGTCACCCATTCCTTCTATCCAGAGAGGCTGCCAGTCTCACTGAGTTACTCCAGCATGTTGTATCTATCTTCAGCGAAAACCAGCATCTGTAGTTCATTCCTACAACCTTTTCTTCCATACATTGCAAAATCCATTCTGTGGCACTCCTCGTTGAAAGGAATCATTGTTCCCCCATTGCAATAATTATCAAAGATACGTGGCAATTGTTCAAACCAAAGTATCATTCATTCATTCAACCTGGTTTCCTCGTCTGCTGCAACAAATAAATCTCACTCAGTTATGAACATGAACTTTAAGGTCCATTAAAGTTTATTACACCAGGAAAACGACCAAATTAATCCCACCCCGCCTTTATCTCATAGAATCATGATGTCATACAGCACGGAAACAGGCCCTTCAGTCCAACTTGTCCATGGAGACCCAGATGCCCTTTATATGCTAGCCCACCACCACCCCCCGCCCCCGACCGCGTTTGGCCCATATCCCTTTAAACGGTTCCTATCTATATACCTATCAAAATATCCAAATTATGTTATAGCACCTGCTTTAACTACCTCTTCTAGCAGCTTGTTCCATATACCCACCACTCTGTTAAAAAGGTTCCTCTTAAACCTTTCCCACTCACCTTAAACCTATGTCCTCTGGTTCTGAAATCCCCCACACTGGGTAAAACTTATTCTGTTGATATTCACTTATATTCTTGAAAAGATCAAATACCAACAGAAAATGGAAGCAAGATATTTAGTGATTTTTGGAGCCAGATCAGGTGTAACAATTTACCCACAGCTTTGTTTTAAGATCAATGATAAGTGCTGCACGAGATATAAGTGCTGCTTCGTAATATGCCAAGCAATGCCCTTGCACATTCACCCATCAAGGGTAATTAAATTCAGAGTATTTCATTATATTTATCTAACCAGACATATTATCTTGCTATAATTAAATTATTTGCCATTAATTCTGAAGTTGAGGATTTATGAGGAACTACTGTGCACTGGGAAATTCATTTATGTGAAATATGTCAATTTTCCATGTACTTTCCAAAGTCATTGTGATAACCGAGGCAGCTCTTGCCATTATTCTGTAATTTAAGCATTCTTGAAACTTGACATTGAATTAAAAAAGAATCAAAAACATTGAAACTATCATCCTCCATATGTTCTCAGGCCAAAGTTGGCAAAGGCAGAATATTATTCAATCGCTCAGTGTTTGGTTTCTTTATTCTGGACTAAGATATGTTTCCCCCGATATGCCACTTCATTTTTCCCAGGCTATGAAAATTAGGGAAATAAAACTGGCAACACTCAAAATGATCGGTTGTTGGAATGAAGCCAACACGAGAGAAAAAAATTGTCAAATGATATTTGCCAGGAAACTTTCAACTGGGTCAGCAAAACCATTTTGCAAATATCATGAGAGGAATAGATTGGGTGGAGGCATAGAGTCTTTTGCCCAGAGTAGGGGAATCGAGATCCAGAGGACAGAGGTTTAAGATGAGGGGGGGGGGGGGTAACTTTTTCCACACAGTGGCTATATGGAATGAGCTGCCAGAGGAGGCTGTTGAGGCAGGTACAATCACAATGTTTAAGAAACATTTGGACAGGTACATGGATAGGACTGGTTTAGAGGAATATGGGCCAGAAACAGGCAAGCAGGACTAGTGTAGATTTGGTATGTTGGTCAGTGTGGGCAAGCTGGGCCAAAGGGCCCGTTTCTACACTGTATAACTCTATCAGGCACCCCTAAAATTGTTTAGTTTAGAGATACAGCACGGAAATAGGCCCTTCGACCCACTGAACCTGCACTGACCAGCAATCCCTGCACCCATACACCGGGGACAATTTACAATTATACCAAGCCAATTAACCTATCAACCTGTCCGTCTTTGAAGTGTGGGAGGAAACCGGAGATCCCGGGGAAAACCTACGCAGATGACGGGGAGCACATACAAACACCGTGCCAACAGCACCCGTAGTCAGGATTGAATCACGGCACCACCGTGCCACCCCTTGTTACTAAGGGGAGGAGCATGCTTTGTGCATATTTGACAAAACTACATTATCTATCATATTGAGAATTTATCTCTGCTCAGCAACCGCCATATCACACAAATCAGATTTGTCTCCTTCCCAAAGTAATCTTTTCCCAATTTAAATGAAAAGTCTGACCCAAAATGCTTCCCACTTCACCGATGCTGAATATTCCCACCATTTGCTTTAACATATCTTTTACGTTGGACTTCAGACATTAAAAATATGCAAATTATTTTAATTTTTCAATTGGTCACTGTTGTTAACAACATTTCTGACAAGTCGCTAACCTTTTGTATTTGATCAATCCCATAATGAATCCTATTTAGTTGCCTGCTCTTGAGGTAACATTTAAAAATATTTGCATGTCAGAGTACTGTACTATCTTTCAACATGCCCAATTCATATGTCAAGAATATTTCATTGTCATATATACCGATAACAGGACAAATACGTTTTTACATTTGGAAGTAGCTTCCGTGATAAAAAAATCATTCTGAAAATGAAAACAGTTTCTATTATTAAAATCCACACATATACTAGGATCAAATGGTCACTATCTTTAAACATCATCCAGAACAGAAACATGCCGGTCACTGCAAGCAGATAATATCACGTGCTGAAATTGGACTGAGCAGAAATTAGATTAAACATCTATATTTTCAACAAAATCACTATATCTGGTTAACAAGACTCGTCTTAAATTGTCCTGCCCCTCATCTTTTCCACGTTCATTTACCCCGCCCCCCCCCCGCAATCAGTCTGAAGAAGGGTCCCAACACCAAAACATCAACTATTTATGTTCTCCAGAGATGCTGCCAGACCCACTGAGTAACTCCAGCATTCCGTGTCTTTCTTTGGAATAAACCAGCATCTGCCGCTCCTTAGAAAGGCACAAAATGCTGGAGATACTCAGAGGGTCAGGCAGCGTCTCTGGAGAAAATGGACGTGATTTTTCGGGTCACGACTAGACTGATTCTGCAGTTACTCCAATGTGTCTTTTGGAATCATTGACACAATGATTTACAACAAATATTCTGTTCACACGATAGGAAAGTGCTGTTGACTTGATCACCACTTGAGTGTAGAACTCAACACGGAACAACGCCTGAGCATCAAAGGTCACCTGGAACCCACTGCTGCCAATGTCCCAAAAGTGTACTCTTCAAAATGAACTGAACAAAGGAGAGACAATGATCTCCCAGCAGAGCGAGATGTCCGTCAGGGAATGTTGCCAATTGGCCAAATCCAGACTGCAGGAGTACGTGCTGAGGGATACACTGAAGCTTGGTGCAGTCAACGAGACGAAGAAAGAGGGGGGTCTTGAGGGAGAATGGGAAGGAGATAGTTTGTGCGTTAGTTATCTAAAAATGGAGAATCAACGTTCATACCGTTACAACTCTTTATCCTTTCAGGCTCACAACTGTCTTTTCATCTCTGGTTTTGTACTGTTCATATCTGGGTTTTGTTCTGTCCTGCCCCTCCTCTTTTCCAGCTTTATTTACTCCCCCCCCCCCCCCCCTCACCCCGCAATCAGTCTGAAGAAGGGTCCCAATACCGAAACATCAACTATCCATATTCTCCAGAGATGCTGCCAGACCCGCAGAGTAACTCCAGCATTTTGCGTCTTTCTTTGGTATAAACCAGCATCTGCTGCTCCTTAGATAGGCACAACATGCTGGAGAAACTCAGAGGGTCAGGCATCATATCTGGAGAAAATGGACAAGTGATGTTTAGGGTGGGGACTAGACTGATTCTGCAGTTCTTTGTTATTATGGATTCTGGGAATTTGACCCATTTTACCCAAGAATAAGAAAGCTTGATCGAGAAGGAGATAAGGAGCCGCTTCCTTGTTAACACAAGCAAATTTTAGCCATTGCATCAACCTCAAACTACTGAGAAGAAATCATGAAATCGTACTCAACTTAAATCTTGACAATGAAGACAGATGGTTAGGTCCACAACTGAACACTGGTTAGAAGTTTTGTTTGTAATTGGTCTGTTATCAAAATGGATGTGACAACGACAAGTTAATAGCATCCAGTTAGAAAATGGTGTGTTATTTATTTGTACTTTCCAACAAGCTTCATCTTGCTATTTTAAAGAATTTGTAGCCCTTTTTATCCACACATTATGTAATGCTGCAAATCAATTACACCAATTTTCTTTTGAAGGCTAAATATAGTGCCGAATTATGTGAGTGTATGGACTCATGCCACAAAGTACAGTGCCAGTCCTTCTTTCAATGCACTATAGAGACTAAGTATCACTTAACTTTACCTACGACAAATAAGACTTTGTCAACTGAAAGCTAAAAAAATGAATGGATGAACCCCAGCCAGAAACTGCTTAAACATCTTGCACCTTTTGCTGTAAAGTGGCAACAGCCGCTGATTGAAGCTGTGTTTTATTGGCACCACTTGGGGACTGTTGTGTGAAAACAAATTAAACAATGAAATTAAACACAAGCAAGACATTTGGAGTCGCTCCATCTCAAAGCATGAAACATGGTTTCGCATTCAAGCAGGAGAAGACCTGTTGCTGCACAAGATAGACATTTGAAAGACTTCTCAACACACTGCTATTTCCACCTTGATAAGGGCGGCACGGTGGTGTAATGGTAGAGTTGCTGCCACACAGCGCCAGAGACCTGGGTTCAATCCTGACTACGGGTGCAGTCCGTACGGAACTTGTATGTTCTCCCTTTGACCACGTGGGTTTTCTTTGGGATGTTCCGGTTTCCTCCCACACTCCAAAGTTTGTAGGTTAACTGGCTTCGGTAAAATTGTAATTTGTCAATAGACAATAGGTGCAGGAGAAGCCCTTCGAGCCAGCACCGCCATTCACTGTGAACATGGCTGATCATCCACAATCAGTACCCCGTTCCTGTCTTCTCCCCATATCTCTTGACTCCACTATCTTTAAGAGCTCTATTCTATCTAACTCTCTCTTGAAAGCATCCAGAGAATTAGCCTCCACTGCCTTCTGAGGAAGAGAATTCCACAGATTCACAACTCTCTGGGTGAAAACGTTTTTCCTCATCTCCGTTCTAAATGGCCTACCCTTTATTCTTAAAACTGTGGCCCCTGGCTCTGGCCTCCCCCAACATCGGGAACATGTTTCCTGCCTCCAGCCAGGGCTCTCACTTAACTTTTTTTCACTGTTGCCAGCTGGGCAACCTAGGCAGCCTTTTAGGTTGCCAAATGACAGTTCAGGTGGTCATTTAAGACGGCTTGCATGACGCGTGCGATAATGTGCTCGGACGAAGTGCGTAGTTACCAGTCAGAATTATGCTCAATGAAGCATTCACATATTATTTCTGCTTCAAATAAAGTCACAAACTAAACATAGTCACCAATCAAGACATGATATAAATCACAATGACATGCAGCAAAATTAATTACTCAGGATAGGCAGTCGGTCGGCTTTAAAAAAAAAATCTTAAGCCGTGCATGCGCAGATTGTTCTCTCCGTAAAAATAAAAAATAAAAATAAAGAAAGTAACAATTCAATTTGCCCAATGCTTCCAAATCTCCTTCATTCTGAATTACTGAATGGGTGGGGGGTGGAGGGTGACGGCAGGTGTATAGATGGTGGGAAAAACGGGAACACACCGGGACAAGTTGAATCAGTTGTGATCTTATTGAATGACTAATGAATGAATGAATAAGTTTATACTAATACTAATTCAAGGGACCAATTTGGGGTAGAGCTCCTTTCACAGCGTGTGGAGAGTCTGGCCAGGGGCAAAGTTGCGGGGAGGGCAGGAGCATTGAGAAGGAGGGGGTCGGGGATCATGCCAGTAGCCCACTCACTCACCCCTGCCGCGGCGCTCTGGGCGCGGAGCCACCGCATTGCAGCCAGGCAGGGAAGCAGCTCGGGCAGAAGAACTGGCCGCCACTTCAGCGTCTTCTGCCGGCCCGTTCGCCTCTGGCAGTGCTCTCCGTCTGAACATCTCTCACCTGCCGCTCACAAAAAACAAACAATACTAGTGCAATAATAATAAGTCTATTGCAATTCAGAGCTACATGTAGGATAATGGTAGTGTATGGGAATCGCTGATCGGCGCGGACTTGGTGGGCCGAAGGGCCTGTTTCCGCACTATCTCTAATCTAAACTATAATTTGCCTTTATTCATACACAACTTATCATAACTACTGAATTTGTGATTAATATGGCTAAATTGGTAGCACAAGGGAAGTTCAGCTCTCACATTAGATACTTGATCACAATCCAAGGTAGACACAAAATGCTGGAGTAACTCAGCGCGACAGGCAGCATCTCTGGAGAGAAAGAATGGGAGACGTTTCACAATCCTATAGGTTCATACTGTGGAGCCACAAGGAACTGCTGATGCTGGTTTACCAAAGACGACAAAGTGCAGGAGTAACTCAGCATGTCGGGGAGAATCTCTAGAGAACATGAGAGGTGATGATTTGGGTCGGGACTCCAAATAACTTTGCGTCCTGTTTAGGCTCATACTCCAGTAGTTTAGAAAGTTACATATGAAATGCCACTAGTCTCGAGGGAGTACTATGGTCAGAAATACTATCTTCCAAACGATTGTTAAAAAGATCTTGTTGTTCTTCCAAGTAGATTGGTGTTTGAAAAAGGGCAAGAAATGTATTCCCCATTGATCTTCCAAATATTTATCTTGCATTCAACATTAATACAATGCTGTGCAAGATACACAAAGTGCTGGAGTAACTCTGCAGGTCAAACAGCACCTCGGTAGAACATGCATTGGTAACGATTTGTGTTGGGACTGAAGAAGGGTCCCAACCCGAAACGTTGTCTATCAATGTCCTCTAGGGGTGCTGTCTGCCCCGCTGAGTTACTTCAGCATTTTGTGTTTTTTCCTTCAAGATTCTAGCATCTGTAGTTCCTTTCATCTAATAAGATTATAAGGAATAAATTAGGCCATACGGCCCATCAAGTCAACAATCATGGGTGATCTATCTCTCCCTCCGAACCCCATTCTCCTGCCTTCTTCCCATAACCTCTGACACCTGTACTAATCAAGAATCTATCTATCTCTGCCTTAAAAGTATCCACTGACTTGGCCTCCATAGCCTTCTGCGGCAAAGAACTCCAGAGATTCACCACCCTCTGACTAAAGAAATTTCTCATCTCCTTCCTAAAAGAACGTCCCTTAATTCTGAGGCTATAACCTCTAGTCCTCGACTCTCCCACCAATGGAAACATCCTCTCCACATTCACTCTATCTAAGCCTTTCATTATTCTGTATGTTTCAATGAGGTCCCCCCTCATTCTTCTAAATTCCAGCGAGTACAGGCCCAGTGTCGACAAAGGCTCATCATAGGTTAACCTACTCATTCTTGGGATCATTCTTATAAACCTTGTCTGGACTCTCTCCAGAGCCAGCACATCCTTCCTCAGATATGGTGCCCAAAATTGCTAAAAATATTCCAAATGCGGTCTTAGCAGCATCTTATCGAGCCTCAAGGGCCTGTTCCACTTATGTGTCCTTGGCACACAAATTACGCGACCTTGTGTTTGCGTTGAGCCGAGATGGTCCCACGAAGGTCAGGCGCGATCCCATGCGTACACACAGCCGCCTGGAGCACTTGACGTCATTTGAAGATGGAGGCAAAGCTGGAGTAACTCAGCGGGACCGGCAGCATCTCTGGAGAGAAGCAATGGGCGACGTTGCGTGTCAAGACTCTTCTTCAATCTCCTGTTACTCCAGCATTTTGTGTCTATCTTCAATTTTCTTGGCCCCGCTCTGGGAGTAGAAATGGGTGCGGATCTGGACTGCAACGGCCGTGAGCCCCAGGCCTAGTTCAGCGATCGTTTGCCTGCTTCTGCTGTTGTTGGAGGTGAGGCGTTGCGTCGCGCCAGGGTCTTGGGATGTCGCAATTTGGCCGTCAGTTCCGCGACAGGCCGTTGGCGCACGAAGATTTCGTTCACTACAAAAATTTCGGAGCCCCGCGCGATGTCGCACACAACTACATACCCCTCCGCGCTTCTAAGTGGGACCAGCCCACGCGGCCATACGATGCCCATGCGCCTCAACGCGACCACGAGGTCGCTTAATTTGCTTGCCCAGGACACGTAAGTGGGACAGGCCCTTCAACATTACATCCCTGTTTTTGTATATCAGCCCTCGTGAAATAAATGCCAGCATTGAGTTTGCTTTCTTTACCACCTAATCATTACAATGCCAACAGGACGGCATGATTTTAGTGTGTATGGGACCCAACACCCATCTAAGAGAAAGCATCCCAGTTGAATGGTACTCAATCACCGACCTCAAACATTCATTCAGTACAGTATCATAGCAGTGCACCACCTACATTGCAATCACTCACACAGGTTACTCTGGCTGTACCACCAAGGACAAGGACAGCAGGGACATGGGAATACCATTACCTGCACATCCCTTTCCAATTTGCAATCCACCCTGATCTAGAAAGATCACTGGCAATTTATTCTTGCTGGGTCTGAATCCTGGGATTCCCAACCCAATAGAACAGTTGGACCACCTTCACCACAGGACTACAGTGGCACAACCTGATGGCTCGCTCCCAGTTTGAGGGCAGTGGTAATGGGCAATAAATTCTGGCTTGCTGATGATACCTCGATCCTGAATATTAGAAAAATGAAAAATAAAGGAAAGATGCAAAATGCTGGAGTAACTCAACAGGTCATACAGCATCCCTGAGGAACATGGATAGAACGGTCCTGACACAAAACATCACCTAATTATGTTCTCCAGGGATGCGGCCTGACCCACTGAGTTACTCCAGCATTTTGTATTTTTCGTTGGTAAACGTACATCTGCAGTTCCTTGGATATACACTGACCAACCAGTTCAATTTTTTGTACAACAGTGACCATGCCTACACACGCTTTAAAGTTGTTTTTCTTTCATTGCAAACTGTTCCAAACACACAAAAGCTTTGCATAATTGCTCCTCTTCCTAAAATATCTTAATTCCCCAAAGAACTCTGCCAGCTGGCTGAAGTTCAATCCTTGTTCTCACCTACGCAAATTAATTCTGCTGCCTATGCTCTATCCCAATCAAGTAATAGAAGACAACGTAATTGTTAAGTAGTCTAGGGACAACTTTGCAATGCAAGTGCATGAAATCTCACTTAGGCATCATTATGTAATGAATGATAGATGAGGGTAGTATTCAACCAATTCCATTCAACTTGCATGGCCCCTATTACATTCCTCCACGGTCAAACCACTGCACAAAAGGAAGCACTGTGCCCCGAGGCAAATTAATGTACACACTAGTGTTTTACCTCAAATAAATGTAGCCTTTCTCAACCTCAACATTCGCCTATTAACAAATGTCATTTGTCACTCGAGGTCTGAATACTTCAAAGGATCTAGTCCCACACAAGATTAATGCTATCCCTGACACACTTATTCATTTAAAGGCCATGGGTGTAAGCATCTTAAATGATGAGGCTGGGGCCTTAATCCAGAAAGATTCCAAAATAATTATTTGAGAAGATATTTATAACACTGGATAATTATACGGTACACGCAAGTTGGGCCTAAGGGCCTGTTTCCACGCTGTATGACTTGACGACTGCACTTGGCTTCAGCAAAGAGAAAAGCAGTAAATTTCAGATAGTGAAATATTTCCAGAGAAACACAAGGAATCCAATTTTAGTTTTAGCTCCAACTGATTATGTGAACAATATATAAAAAAGGATATCAATAGACATAGACACAATGAGCTGGAGTATCTCAGCAGGTGAGACAGCATCTCTGGAGAATATGGGCAGCTGATGTTTCGGGTTCAGACCCGTCTTCAGATTACATCCAAGGCATCTCATACACCATCAACTACTTGCAATTCCTGGCAGTCCATTGCTTCATCTTTACCATGGATGTCGCTGCTCGACCATTAATTAAGCTTACATTCCATGATTATCAAGTAATTTATACTTTATTAGTCAATGGTCATTTTGCACACTTCAATAAATGGATGTACAGTAGGTTGAGAATACAACAAAGCCCTTTTGTACAACTCCACCAAATATAAATGTCAAAGCAATAAAAGTAATTTTAATCGACAATTCATAAAGGTCGCGGTACTTGTGAGGCCACCATCAGTAGCAATGACAGAGCATGCTCAGGCACAACACACTTCAGTAACACATTTGGACATAATTAATTCCCACCAAGTCGAAACTAGTTTTGGAACTCATGACAACTGATTAAAATCAGTGAACCCAAGAGAAAATGTTTCTGCAGAGATGAGTGTAAGCGCAGTACATTCTTGGATATTCTGAGCTTCAACTTGTTAAGTGTGTATTCAGCATCTAGATTGACAGCAAAACAGAATTACAAGCTGCAGAGTTTAAATACTGCGGTCAATAACAATAATAAATTGCATTGGAGTTAAGTGGATTACAAAATGCAAACTTTTGGTATGAATAGCAACATACAACTTAAACGATGACTTTTGAAGGAACACTTGGAATCGAGGCATAGATTTGTGATCTACATGTTCACAGTAAATGAATATTCAGAATATATCACTGCGTGTATATAGTCATACATCTCATGCTAAGGCAATGGATAATATCACTATCCATGTTGACTGCTCTTTTTCCTCCCCTCTTTGTCATATTAAATTAAATGAAACCCATATTGAAAGTTTGAGGTTGGTGACTTAATTCTATTATGTTTTATTAAAAAGGTCTGTTTTATTCCACCTTGGGTCACCTTTTCTGTCATCCAAGCATATTTTTATTTAATTCCCCCCCCCCCATAAAAAAAACGATTTCAGTAAGTTTCATCACCAACATACATGAATAGGACAGGTTGGGGGGGACATGGACCAAACGCAGGCAGGTGGGGCTAATGTAGTTGGGACATGTTGGCAGGTATGGGTAAGTTGGGCCGAAGAGCCCGTTTTTATGACTCTATAACTTGAGTTGGACAGTTTTGTTTATTGCACTTGAAGTGTCCAATACAGTAAAAATCTGGAAAATTGCAATTATACGAAACCACACGCAAAGAATACACAATATTCTCCTAGTATGAGATTTTAAAAAAATATTGTCGAAACAAATGTTCGAGTTATTTCCTGTTAGACAAGATTCCTCTCTTTCTTTGCAATCAATTATTCTACAACTTTGAAGTCGTTGCACGCTAAAATTCTCCTCTGCATAAGAAATAACAGGATGTTTAGCA
The DNA here is from genome assembly GCF_010909765.2 of Amblyraja radiata. Lineage (NCBI taxonomy): Eukaryota > Metazoa > Chordata > Chondrichthyes > Rajiformes > Rajidae > Amblyraja > Amblyraja radiata. The sequence continues at coordinate 17,084,282 of NC_045960.1, forward strand.
ACTGTCCACAACAAAATTGTGTCTCTGATTCAGGAAGAATAAATAAATGCATTTAAAGTTTTTTTACATAGGCCATTAATTAAATAAAACACGTACACCTTTGAGGATAAATTGCTCAAATCATAGTGATGTGCAACAAAGGAAATCTTGATAGATGTAATTAGTAATTATATGAATCATTATACTGCATTCTTCTTTCTCTTGCCGTCGTAAACATACTTCTAGCCAGTACTCTCTGGTCCACGATGGTCCTTAAACACCCAAGTTTAAATGTCTAAATTGTTTAGTTTAGTGTAGAGATACAGCGTGGAAACAGACCCTTCGGCCCACCGAGTCTGAGACCCTCAGCGATCACACGGACAACAATTTACTGAAGCCAATTAACCTACAAACCTGTACATCTTTGGAGTGTGGGAGGAAACCGGCCCACGTGGAGAAAACCCACGCGGTTCCCGAGAATGTACAAACTCTGTACCGAAAGCACCCGTGGTCAGAATCGAACCCGGGTCTCTGGCACTGGAAGGCAGAAACTCTACCGCTGCACCACAGTGTTGCCCCTAAAAATGCATCTGTACAAAAATGCAATGACATTCAATAAAAACATCAATCAAAACATCAAGGTTGCTGGATTTAAGTTGTACAATTAATCTCAGTGTAATAAGGCAAAATAAGTAGAAGGGCAGTTGTAACATCTCACTCCTGCATTCTGAATGGGTTGATGAACTCAGTCGAGGCTCTCTTTCATGAGCAGAGGTTATCTGAATGAATACAACACAAACATACCACCTTCAGAATTAAAGAGAGCCATTAGGTACTAAAATAATTTTCAACTCCCTGACCTTGGGTAGCACAGCAGTGCAGCTTGTGCAAGTGTTGATTTACAGATCCAGCAACCAAGGTTCAATCCCGATTTAATATCGCTGCCGAGTGGAGTTTGCAGATTAGTCGCGGCAGCAATGTCTTACTTTGCTTTTAAATTCTTTGCCATGAAAAGCAGACACAAGGGCAATCCAAATGCCCAAAGATGTGCAGGTCGATAGATTAGTTGGCCACAATCAATTGCTCTGATGATTTTGGGCATTGGGAGAAGGAGGAGTTGATGGGAGTGTGGGGAAAATAGGTTAGAGGGTAAATTAGTGTTGAACGGAATTGCTTTGTGTGCCGGAATGGGCTCAAGGGACCAACTTTTCTGTTGCAAGGAAATAAGGTAAATCCACTCCTGTGCAAATCAGATGCAAACTCTGCTCTGGGCATGAGCTTCAGATTACTTCAGGTAATTTCCATCCAATGTCTGATGTGTGACATAACGTAGCAAAATGACAGCTGCATTAAATTGACAGATTACACCCAGTGTGCCATGACTGATCCTAGACTTAGAAGAATAACTCAATTTCTGGCTGTACTATGCCTGAAAGTTTAATTTAGAGGACAAATCATAAAAAAGTAAAACTCCTAAACTGAGCATTACCAACGGTGCCGGGAGTGATAGGCTGTGGGCCAAGGAGCTTTTTTGTGCAGTTTCGTGACCCAACTCACGGAACTAAATCAAATTTTCACATAGTGTAAAAATATTATATAAATCATCCCTGAAACTCGTCAAGAAAAATAACTTGCACCGGGCCGCGGTGTTTGAGCCGCGGGACAGTTGTAACATCGCCCGGGGGGTATCGCCTCAGTGCAGAGGGAGAAGAGGAGGGAAGAGACTGGAGACCTAAGACTTTTGCCTCCATCACAGTGAGGAGATGTTGGGTGGACTCACTGTGGTGGATGTTAATATGTGTTTATTGTTGTTTTTTATTGTATTGTATTGTATGTATGACTGCTTCAATTTCGTTCAGACTTCGGTCTGAATGACAATAAAGGCTATCTAATCTAATCTAATCTAATCTAATAAATCTTTTAACATCTAATCCCGGAGCTGCCTGCGATCACTTACCAAGTAAAAGTGCACCGACTGTGTGGCCTAGGTACTTAACATAGTGAAGCCGCGGTCTCAATTAAGAAGCGACCGATTCGCGAACGCGGAGCGTGTTTGGATAATCTCTGCGGGGGGGAGGCTGTACATGGTGCCGTTCGTAGCGGCCGTTTCCAGGCCCCAACCACGGGTTAAAAAACGGAAGAATATTCATTGCACTTTATAGGCTTCCATCGGAGTGAGAAAGGGTCAGAAATAGCTGATGTTTATGTAGAAATTAATTGGTGTATGTGAACTTGAACTAATTTATCTATGGCAGCAACAGTATTATTCCCATTAACATTAAGAAGAAGTTGAAATTTTATGAATTGAAGTCCTTGCAGACTTAATGACTATGAGATATTTATTTTTGTAGCCTCTGCCTGACCCTCCACTTGAACTTGAACTAACATCAATGGACTTATCAAAAGACTTGGAATATGATGAAGAATATTCAGGTGAAGATCAGATGTAATGTAAACAAATAAATTGGGGTAATAAATGATTATATAAAGTTTTATTTTAATGTCGATCGTTTTACTGTTTATTTGGTCAAATTATTTAAACAGTGACGGAATTACTTATGATAATGGTGTGCTGGTAAATGACAGTGCGACAGTCCACCCACCCATCCACACATACATACATACACACATCCACACACGCACATCCATCCGTACGCACACTTCCATGCATACAAACACACACATACATCCGCACACACACACATCCATCCGCACGGAGACATACATGTACAGATCCATGCACACACATACATCCGCAGATACACGTTTGACAGGTATACACAGACACACACACACACACACAAACTACAGATACTCAAACAATGCAACACTTTTAGGGTTATTTTAGATTAAAGGTAATAGCCCTCTTTGCAAAGGCACCATTGGGGGGGGGGGGGTCTCTAACATAAATATAAGCTCATTGTAGCTTAAAATGAATACTCATCGAGTAAACATCAGAGCATTCGATTCTTGGTCAGGATGTGACATTTACATCAGAAATAAGACAGGTCTCTTACAGGTCTGTCACCCAGCCTGGCACTGCCCCAGTCCCACTATGGCCGTTACCCCCACTCTCCCCACTATGGCAGTCAGTGGGATTCAGTAAATGGGGGAACCCAGAGAATCTGTCCTGACCCTTTAATTAGGCAGGTTCATGAGCCCTTGAAATCTGGGACCTCTGCTGCAGTCTCATTAAATTTCCTATTAAAGTGACTGGAAGATGCCTTGCAGGACTGACCCCCAGCCTGGCACTGCCCCAGTCCCACTATGCCCGTGACCCCCACTCTGCACACTGGCAGTCAGTGGGGTTCAGTAAAGGGAGGAACCCACAAGAACTGCCCTCACCCATTAATTAGGCTCGTTCAGGAGCAGGACCTCTGCGACAGTGTCATTAAAAAAAACTCACAATTATATTCATATTATTTTTATATAACATAATTATACTTAATTATATGATTACAGTCATAGTGTAATATGGGCATTGGCCACTAGAATGCATTTACTTTCCCTATCTCATTTTCTAATTAGTTTAATTAATTAATGTGCAACTTTTGGCATTGACGAGTTACGACTTCCTTCTCAATTATATTTCATCTAAATCTGTGGAAAATTTCATGTAGTTCCATGGCATGGGTCACGAAAATTGATTTCTAGACATATTTTTGATGCTCGGCCCACAGCCTAAGAGTGTTTAGAAGGAAAATGTTAATTTCTCACGAATGGAGTTGTTTAGAATTTTGTTTTATGTCAAGAATCACATATGTACAGTTGCGCTGAAGAATCTCCAACCAGACAGCCAGGCAAATAATCAAGTGGTTAGCAAGAGCGTGAAGAGATTAAAGGCGGCACAGTGGTGCAGCGGTAGCTTTGCAGCCTTACAGCGCCAGAGACCCGGGTTCAATCCCGACCACCGGTGCCGTCTGTATGGAGTTTGCACGTTCTCCCTGTGATTGTGTGGGTTTCCTCTGGGTGCTTCAGTTTCCTCACACTCCAAAAGACATACAGGTTTGTAGGTTAGTTGGCTTCATTTCACACTAGTGTGGTTAGGCGGTGCAGACTCAGTGGACCCGTTTCCGAGCTCTCTCTAAAGTCTAAAGATGATTTATAAAATTTAGAAGAGTATTTGATCACAAAACAAGATACATTAAAAAATATCTACTCCAAACTCCACTGCAGACCTCGCTTCTAAACTAAGTGACTGCACGATTATGCAATTTTTGCAAACATGAGGATTGAAGAAATTAGTTGTGGGAGGTTTCTTCAAAAAGTCAAGAATTAGGAGATCAATATTCGATTTCTTTTCACTAATTACAATGAAAAGCTTTGAGTGCCAACAACTGTTACTGGTCACATTTTAACGCTGTATTATCACTGGCACACAAAAAATACTCGTTAAATAACCAAACCACACTAGAACAGATTTTTCTTTCTTTCCTCGCTGTTAAATACTTTCCCACGAAATTCTGACCCAAGAGCAATCCAGCTGCCCAAACATGGTCATTGACTTTACTCGATGAAGTAAGCAATGCATTAATTTTTCATGTCATGTCACAAAACTAAATTAAATGACAGGAACATGTCCTATTCAATACATAACTGTAAAAACACTGGATAAAACACAATAAATGGCAGGGCCCTGGAGAGTGCCGTGGAATAGAGACCCCGAGGGATAAAAGTACATTATTACTCCCTGAAAGTGGGTGCTGACTTTGGAGAGGGTCCCGAGGAGGTTTGTGAGAATGATCCCATGGATGATTGGGTTAACGCATGATGACCATTTGACAGCACACGGCCTGTACTCACTGGAGTTTAGAATTATTTCATTGAGACTTACTGAATATTGAAAGGCCAGGATAGAGTGGATGTGGAGAGGATGTTTCCACTAGTGGGAGAGTCTAGGAACAGAGGTCACAGCCTCAAAATAAAAGGATGTACCTTTAGAAAGGGGATGAGAAATAATTTATTTACTGAGAGGGTGGAATTCACTGCCACAGATGGCCGTTATGGCTGTCATTGGGTATTTTTTAAGGCTGAGATTGTCAGATTTTTGATTAGTATGTATTTCAAGTGTTACGGAGAGAAGGCAGGAGAACGGGGTTGAGAGGAAAAGATAGATCACCCATGATTGAATGGTGGAGTAGACTCGATGGACCGAATAATCCAACTGCTCCTACGACTTGTGGACTGGATATGCAAAAGCTTTTTGCCCTGCAGCAGAGGAAGCTGAGTGTTAACTTTGTAGATGTATGTAAAATCATGAGAGGCGTAGATAAGGTGAATGGTCAGTCTTAACACCCCCTCCCCCTAGGGTAGGGGAGTTCAACACTAGAGCGAAGATAGACACAAAAAGCTGGAGTCACTCAGCGGGTCAGGCAGCATCTCTGGAGAAAAGGAATAGGCGATGTTTCAGGTTAAGATTCTTCAGACAGGGCTTGGGGGGAGGGGGATTTAAAGGAGACCCGAAGGGCAAGTTTTTCCTCACAGAGGATGTGTGAGTATATGGACTGAGTTGCCAGAGGTGGTAGAGGTGGATACAATTGCAATGCTTAAAAGACATTTAGATGGACACAACTATGAAAGGTTTAGAGGGATATGGACCAAATGCAGGCAAATGGGGCCAGCTCAGACAGACAACTTGGCTGATTATGGGCAAGTTGAGCCAAAGGGCCTGTTTCCATGCCGTGCAACTCTAACAAAACATGCAAGCTACACGTCAACTACAATTAAAACTGATGTTAACCAGTATACATCTTAGAGAAGGCAAAGGAGTTTGATATCTTCAATAGCTATACTATGAAAATAATTTAAATACAGATAATGTCAGAAACACACGATAGGTCATGTAGCATCTATGGACAAAGAAACCATTTCAGGTCAAGGACCCTTAAACTGGGCAAGAAAAATTACAAAATAAATGCATTTTAGTTTGTGGGAAAGGAAGCAGGGTGGTCAAAACAATAAAGGGAATGGGTAATTATACATTGGTGACAAAAACTGTCCAAGTAACATTATTTTTGGTGCCAGGAGTTAGGGAAACAAAATGTTTATACGAGTGATGCAGAACATGCTGAAAATCTGAAACAATTGAATGTTAGAAATATTTAGCGCATCTGGCATTAGTGAAAAAAGAAAAACTTTGAGGTGGCACGGTGGCGTAGCGGTAGAGCTACTGCCTGAAAACGCCAGTGACCCGGGTTTGATCCTGACTACGGGTGCTTGTCCCGTATGGAATTTGTAAGCTCTCCCCGTGACTTGCGTGGGCTTTCTCAGGGAATTTTGGTTTCCTCCCACACTCCAAAGACGTAAAGGTTTGTAGGTTAATTAGCCGGGTATAAATGTTAAATGATCACTATTGCGTGTAGGGTAGTGCTAACGTGTGGTGATCGCTGGTTGGTGCAGACTCTGTGGGCCGAAAGGCCTGTTTCCGAGCTGTATTTCTGAACTAAACCTAATGAATGGCTTCAGATTAGAACTGGCCAGCTATGCCACAAACAGGAAAGGCAGATTGCCTGAAATGATTGAATTCAAAATATCATCTTAGTAAATTTGCCTTCAACTGCGAGGTTTAATTTTAGCTGTGTAGGAAGGAACTGTAGATGCTGGTTTGAACCGAAGATAGACACAAAAAGCTGGAGTAACTCAGCGGGTCAGACAGCGTCTCTGGAGAAAAGAAATAGGTGACATTTCAGGTCGAGACCCTTCTTCAAACTTTTAGCTAATGGTCCCACAAATGAAAGAGTCTGCAGATGTTGGAAATCCGATATAAGAACAGAACGCTGGAAATAATCAAATGCGGCAGCTTGTACGGAGAGAAAAACGGATCAATTTCTAGTTCGATGATCTTAATTGGAACCTTCTTGAATGTGTGAAATATACAGCATTACTCTCCTAGACTCCCCAACCAACCTTATTCTTTAGCACTAAAACTTTAATTAAAGTGCTCGCTTGATACACAAGGTCCAATAACAACTACACTTGGATTACTAGCTTCCTGTTTTCCATGCATTGCTCCCAGACCTTTCTACAGTATAACTTTTATTTTCAATTTTCTAACGGGCAACAAGCAAATTTGTAATTGAAAGCTTTGGAAAAACCATTCCATCAATTTCTTCATCTACTGCCTTTGAAATTGTGGAATGGAAACCATCTGGTGCTTAGGATTTGTCAGTCTTCAGTGTCATTGTTTTCTCTGAAACCATTTGCTTGTTGAGTGAAGTACGATCTTTCATTAATTATTAGTTTCCCTGCCATGTCACATTTTCCTTTCTTCCTCAGCTCTGCACAAGCCGACAATTGCTTATTTTCATTTACAATATTATTCACGATGGTGATGCCGACTTAAACCAAGCCTGGCTCAGTCTGAAATCCAGCAGTCTGCTTTCTTGCTGGCTCTGGAACACAAATGCTCCAGAGAAATTCTTCAATGGAATCAAGAAGTTCCAAAACAAGCAAGGTTAATGTATTCTCCACTGCCCAACCTACATATTCTACATTCCATATTCTTTCCCTTCGCTCTAACTATTGTACTTGAGTTTGGCTTGACTGTATCTACATATCGGAGCAGGCAGAGGCAGCGGCGACCCGACCTCGGAGGATCGGCCGCAGGCCCGGTGGACTCGGCCGCGGGCCCGGTGGACGACATCGTCGGGAACTCGCAGGTTGGTGACCTGTTCTCCAGAGCTCCCGCGACAACAGCTGTGTCCTCTGGACTGGAGGTTGGCTTCGACCACCCCGGGCCGCGGAGTTGAACCGGCCCGTTCGCGGAACTTGGATTCAGCCGCGGGACTGACATTACTTACCGTCACCCGGCGGGGTCACAACATCCGAAGCCTGGATCGCCTCGGCGCAGAGGGAGAATAAGAAGGGAAGAGACAAAGACTTAAGACTTTTGCCTTCCATCACAGTGAGGAGTATTCAACTCACTGTGGTGGATGTTAATTTGTGTTTATTGTGTGTTTTTGTCATTTTTTACTATATGTAGGACTGCAAGGCAACAAAATTTCGTTCAGACCGCAAGGTCTGAATGACAATAAAGGCTACTTTGACTGTGTTGATAGTGTTACTCAATTTGAATAGATAACAATGCAAAACAAAGCTTTTCACAGTACCTTGGCATACGTGTCAATAAATCTAAACCCTAAACCTGCATGGTTGGCCTTTTAAACTCAGCGTTTGTTACATACAATTCTCCAATTTTAATTTATCTGCCACTTCATTGCAGTGATTACAATAAATCAATTGTCGATTCTAACTACAGAATCAATACCAATCACATTCACTTAACTGTATGCCTTCTTAACTCCTTAGATCGGAAGGATCAGATGCAAGAAAATATACCTACACACACAACCCCTTGTGCCTTTCTGCATAGCAAAAAGCTAATAATGGGCATTTCAAATTAAACAAACTGGTGTGTTCATAATTCAAGTGTTCTTCAGTAACTTGGGGTGGCACAGTGGTACAACAGTGGTGTTGCAGCCATGCACCGTCAGAGAACTGGGTTTCGATCCTGACTACGAGTGCTTTCTGTAGGTAGCTTGTATGATTTCCCTGTGACTGCGTGGGTTTTCTCTGGGTGCTCTGGTTTCCTCCCACATTCCAAAGACGTACAGGTTTGTAGGTTAATTGGCTTCGGTAAAAATTGTAAATTGTCCCTAGCGTATAGGATACTGCTGGTGTACAGGTGATCACTGGTCAGCATGGACTCGTTGGGCCAAAGAGCCTATTTCCGCACTGTATCGCTAAAGTCTAAAGTAAAATTTAAACTTGCACAAATCAAGAGGCATGCATTCATATCTCTTAACCATGAAGAAACTTCTGTCAAAAAAATGATCACCTGAAGCACGGGTCAAAATATTGTATAAATTAAACAATGTGGAATTTTGGTGGAAGATCAAAGAAGCCAAATGTTTATAATGTTCAATACACTCCCAAAATACAAATGGGCTAATTACTTCATATGAAAACTGTTATGTTCATTTCAAATAACTTGGAAGAGTATTATTTACTTTTCAACAAACTTTTCTGCTTCTATGCAACCATCACGGTTGCAGATGATGCATAAGTTTAAGTGTACAGTAGTAAGAAATATAGACCATCTCACAATACATGAACAAACAGTTACAACAGCATTTCTTAGTTCATCTCCTACTCTTATGTTGCGGCTTAGTGAAGAAAAAAGTTATGAGCAAAGTTCTTCAAAAATAATTTTGACTCTGAGACGGTGAGAAGTAAAATAGGTCTTTATAATCTGAAAAAAAAACACCCTTGACATTTCATGCAGGAAGCATAATGAAAGCTTATTAATGAAAGCGGATGTAGATCAATGTCTTAAACACTTTGCCATCTGACTGCCAAGTGGTTATTAGCACCGTTACATTTGATAGTAAGAAAACTGCCGTCTTCAGAGGAGAAATACACAACTTTCTTTTCAGAGACATCTCTGGGTCTAAGGGCATACACAGACAGTAACTTTAGCTGCATCTACTCAGGGCTACACAACAAACTGGAAAGTCCCATGGGCAGTCTCTCATACTTCGTTCCACATCATGAGGAATGCAAACTCCATGCAATGCCAAATTTGGTTTAAATTAGTTAACTGTCAAAGCAACTAACAAAAATAACAATGAAGGGGTGCCACAGTGGTGCAGCAGACGAGTTGGCTGCCTTACAACGCCAGAGATCCGGATTCGATCCTGACTAGGGGTGGTGTCGCTACGGAGTTTGCACATTCTCCCTGTGATCTCATGTGTTTTCTCTGGGTGCTCTGGTTTCCTCCCACAGTTTGTTTACCTCTGGTTTGCAGGTAATTTGACTTCAGTAAAATTATAAATTGTCCATAGTGGGTAGGTTAGTATTAGTGCAAGGGGTGATCACTGGCCTGTTATCGAAATGATATATATTTTTTTGATGAAGAAATATCAACCTGATGAGTATTTTCAGCATTTTCATTTCTTACTGTATTGAAAGAATTGAGTTAGAATTCACAATTCATTCAACTGTGAATTAAAAAGTAAAATGAATATTTACATCTGAAAACACCCTTGACATTTCATGCAGCAAGCAGCATGAAAGCTTGGTGCATGAAGCAAGCAGGGAGAGGAATGATTCATTTGTACTTCCAATAAAGTACGCAGTGCACAAGAACAAAGTACACTGTGCTAGGGTGGCGCACTGGCGCAGCTGGCAGAGCTACTGCCTCACAGCACCAAAGACCTGGGTTTGATCCTGACCTTGGGTGCTGCCTGTGTGGAGTTTGCACGTTCTCCCTGTGACTATGTGGGCTTCTTCCTTACTCCTGTTTTCAGTCCCATCCCAAATATGTGCAGGTTTGTAGGTTAATTGGCCTCTGTAAACTTGTGCCTGCTGTGTCGGTAGTGGATGAGAAAGTGAGTAACATTGAACTGGTGTTAAAGGGTGTTTGGTGGTTGGCCTGGACTCGTGTGGGTTGGAGGGACTGTTTCCATGCTATATATTTAAAAAAAGAACCTAGTACAAGGTGGTCTCCTCAGTGTTACTAAACATCTGCCTTCAGGCTACAATAGTGATTATGAGCTTCCAGCTGCCGATCATTTACGTTTTCCATCTTGCCGGCTCCTCACTCTTCTAAGCCCAGTGTAAATCTTAAGGGTCTGCAATCACAGGGATTCAACATCGAATTCAACAATTTCAGATAACCAGTTTGTTTCAGAGTTGGCTATTTTGTGCCAATATCATCAACCTTTAACATCAGGGCAGCCCAGTGGTGCAGCGGTAGAGTTGCTGCCTTACAACGCAGAGGCCCGGGTTCAACCTTGATTACGGGGGCTGATTGTACATTCTCCCTGTGACTGCCTGGGCTTTCTCTGGGTGCTCTGGCTTCCTCCCGCACTCCAAAGAGGTGCAGGGTTGGAGGCTAATTGACTTCGTTAAATTGTCCGTAGTGTGTAGGATAGAATGAGCGTGCAGGTGATCGCTGGTCTGTGTGCACTGTTTTCACTCTGTATCTCTAAACTAAACTCCCCACAGACACATGACCTGGTCATCTCTTCTTTAACATCTTATGCAGATTTCCAGCAGTCTTCTCCCCCATCTTCATTCATCCCCCCCTACTTGTACCTCCTCCCAGCAGGTTTTAGTAACAAGATCCCTGGAACTGCACCATCAGCATGTATCTAAACACTCTCATCAACATTCCCAATGTTTCTTTCAATGCATGACTTCAGTCTTGACACTAAATTTCACATTGTGCTAGCATGGAGATGCCTTGTATTGTAATTTAATCAACTGAATCAATTACCCACAGGTAACTTACTGTAAACTAACTCGACTGTTTATCAGCAATGTTTTTTTAAGCAGAACTAAACACATCATAATCCAAATGCTTTTAACAGAATTTCAACATATTTTCAGATGGTTCACCTATTCTGTTTAGGATACTAAATACAGGCGGCTTCACCCAGCTGTAACGAAAGATGTAGGATTAAGTCAACTCAAGTGTAAATCACAACTCAATTGTAGGTCTATCTTTCCAGTTAGTGTCTGTATCCATTTACAGCAGAAATTTTTCCATTTTTCCATTCAATAAATTTACTCAACAATGGCAATTCTGAACATTCACAAGACAATTTTCAAACTTTATGTTTGTGGGAGAGTAGAAAGGGGAGATAGAGAGAGCGGAGAAGAAGGAGAGAGCGAAGGATAGAGAAGGAGAAGCGAAGAGAGAGAGAGCAGAGAGAGAGAGCGAGAGAGATAGAGAGAGAAGAGAGAGAGAGAGAGAGCTAGAGAGAGAAAAAGCGACGATAATGAGGTAGATATCGGATCGAGATAAGATCTCTATATAGCTCTCTCATCTCTCTCACTCCTCTTCACCTACAAATCTCTTCTCCTCTCTCGTCTCTCTCTCTCTCTCTCTCTCTCTCTCTCTCTCTCTGTCCGGCTGCCTTTCGATTCGTGCCCGATACTCGCAGAAGTCCAATCGGAATGGCCGATGCTCGCAGATGTCCAATTGGAATGGATCCATTTACATGTACGGCTGCCGGCTGCATTTCTTCCTTTGATTCCTTGCCACGCCGGATCCAGACGCTCCATCTCCGACATTTGGGAACGGCTTCAGTTCCATTGGAGGAGACGGGTGCATGGTGGAATATTGGCTTGGGGGATCACACCATTGGGGGAGAAGACCCAACGGGTCTGCACTTGGTCTAGTATACTATTAAAACTCTCGTGCCATCCGACCGGCTGCCGTCCGGCTGCCTTTCTGCCTTTTGATTCGTTGACTTTCTGCCTTTTGATTTGTTGACGGCTGCTCCTTCCTATCAGCTTCCAACACACTTCGAAACAAACTTGCAAGACAGGAACACTCTGAACCTTTCACTGCTGCAGCAGGCAGGGGAGGTGCAATTGAATTTTTTTTTTAATCCACTGCTGAGGGAGGCAGGGGAGTGCTGGAATCTTATATTTGGGAACGGCTTCAGTTCCATTGGAGGAGACGGGTGCATGGTGGAATATTGGGTTGGGGGATCACACCATTGGGGGAGCAGACCCAACGGGTCTGCACTTGTTATTCTATAAAATTCTTGCCCCATCCGTCCGACATCCGTCCGGCTGCCTTTCTATTCGTTCCCGCCGTGCGATGTCACAATGCCCGATGCTCGCAGACGTCCAATCGGAATGGATTCATTTACATATGCCTATGCAGGAGCCCCAGCCAATGGTGAACGCTCCATCGTGTGATGTCACAATGCCCAATGCTCAAAGACATCGTTGCCATAGTGACAGTACAGAGTACAAACTGGCTTCTCACCCATACAAGCAGCCATTTCGGTAGACATTTCACTTTCCCTTCCTGCTATCCACTCCTCATTACATTTCGTTATGTTTATGTCCATTTTTTTCATTAAAACCTTCACCCCCCCTCCCCCCCCCCCCCCCCCCCCCCCCCCCCCACTCACTCATAACGGCTGCTGGCGCCCGCAGCACAACCTCAAGCGACACCATTTAAAAACGGCCTTTCGGGAACGGCTCTACTTCGAGGACCACGTCTCCCGTGGGGGCTACGGGTAGGCAACGGCTGCGTTGGGGCATTACACTTTTAAGGCTCTGTGTGTGGGGATGCTTCGTGTGTGTGATGCATCCCCGCCACCCCTCCCCCACCCCCCCACGTTGCCAAGACGGACCCGACTTCGACGACTTCAAGATACGCTATTTTAAGACGGCCGGGACCCGACTTCGACGACCACGTCTCCCCTGGGGGCTACAGGTAGGGAACGGTGTTTATACACTTTTCCAACTCTGTGTGTGGGGGTGGTTAGTGTGTGTGATGTCGCCCCCCCCCCCCACCCCAGTGGGGGCTACGGGTAGGGAACGGCTGCGTTGGCTAAAGGGATCAAGGGGTATGGAGAGAAGGCAGGTACATCACTCCCCCTACCCCTCCCTCCCTCCCCACTCTTCCACTTCTCTCTCCCTTCCCCTCCACTCTCCATCCCCACTCTTTCCCCTCTCTCCCCCACCCCTCTCCCTCCTCCCCATCCCCCCTCCCCGACATCTCTCTCCCCATCTCTCACCCCCTACCCCGCTCTCCTTTCCCTCCCAAATCTATCCCGTTTCCTCCTCCTCCTCTCCCCTCCCTCCCCTCTTCTCAACCCCCCCCCCCCCCCCCTGCAAACGCCGTTGGGGAAACAGACCCAACGGGTCTGCACTTGGTCTAGTACATAACTAAAACTCTGATCCTCTGCTCTTCCGGTTTGCGCGGTTTTTCTATTTGCGCAAAAGCAGTAAGCGACAGCGCTACGATTTTTCGCCAGCTCACTCGCCGTTCTCCTGTGCTGCGAGTGCACCAAGTTTTGTTCTGATTGGTGGTAAATTGTAAACGTTAGCTAGGTTTAAAAATCTTTAAAAACGCGCGTGCGCAGATCGATCTCCTCTCCTGCCAGTCAGCGCTGCGCGGATTAGTCTCTTCTCCTGTCACTCCCTAGGACGGTCCGCCCCTTCCTGCGCCATCCCGTCTTTACTGGAGCTGAAGGATGCTGTTGGTGGCCGGCGGAGGTCTCCAAACGGACATCATTTTCGGAGGGACCGGAAGCGGCCTGGCTGGAGATGTCGCCAAACGGAAAGCGGACAATCTGATCCCGGCGGAGGAGAGCGTCCAGCGCCTGCTGTGAGTCCCAAATGCACCGTTATCGCAATGCCCCGCAGCTCCAGCCCCTTCGCCTCTGCCCCCCTCCCCCGTGATACCCCCTCTCCCCATGGCTCTTCCCCCATCTCCCCCCCCCCACACACACACACACACACACACTCCCCTCCCGCCCACATGCCGGCAGGGGTTTAGCTGCTGGTGCTTCCGGGCTGATCCGAGGCCTGGCTCTGTGGGCGCCGACGGCTGATGCTCCTACGGGGCACGCAAGAAGGGAGAGGAGCAGCAAACTCGAAATCCTGGGCAGGGAGAGTGGGGGAGGAGAGGGGGTAGTGGGAGAGGAGGGGAGTAGGGAGGGGAGAGGAGTTATGGAGGAAGGGAGGGAGTGACTGAGGGTAGGGGAAAGGAGAGGTGAAGGAGGGATTGGGGATGGTAGGATGTGAGGGAAAAGAAGAGGGAAGTGAGGAGGGATAGTGGGAATAGAGGGAGAGGAGGGGGGAGTAGAGGCAGGGGGAGTGAGGAATAGAGGGAGAGGAGTGCAGTGGTGGAGGTGAGGAGGGATAGTGGGGTGGATAGGGGAGGTGAGGAGTGGGGGAGATGGGGGATAGGGGGATAGGAGGGGAGAGGAGTTATGGAGGGTGGGAGGGAGTGACTGAGGGTAGGGGAAAGGAGAGGGAGAGGTGAGGGAGGGATTGGAGAGGGGAGGAGGAGAGGGGAAAGAAGAGGAAGGGTGAAGAGGAGGGGGAGAGAGTGCTAGGTATGAGGGGAAACGAGCTGCGCCTGTGCAATAGACAATAGGGGCAGGAGTTGGCAATTCGGCCCTTCGAGCCAGCCATTCAATGTGATCATGGCTGATCATCCCCAATCAGTACCCCGTTCCTGCCTTCCCCCCATATCTCCTGACTCCGCTATTTTTAAGAGCCCTATCTAGCTCTCTCTTGAAAATATCCAGAGAAACCGCCTCCACTGCCCTCTGAGGCAGAGAATTCCACAGACTCACCACTCTCTGTATGAAAAAGTGTTTCCTCGTCTCCGTACTAAATGGCTTACTCCTTATTCTTAAACTGTGGCCCCTGGTTCTGGACTCCCCCAACATCGGGAACATGTTTCCTGCCTCTAGCATGTCCAAACCTTTAACAATCTTATATGTTTCAATGAGACCCCCTCTCATTCTTCTAAACTCCAGAGTGTACAGGTCCAGCTGCTCCATTCTCTCAGCATATGACAGTCCCGCCATCCCGGGAATTAACCTTGTAAACCTACGCTGCACTCCCTCAATAGCACGAATGTCCTTTCTCAAATTAGGGGACCAAAACTGTACACAATACTCCACGTGTGGTCTCACTAGGGCTCTGTACAACTGCAGAAGGACCTCTTTGCTCTTATATTCCATTCTTCTTGTTATAAAGGCCAACATGCCATTCGCTTTCATCACTGCCTGCTGTACCTGCATGCTTACTTTCATAGACTGATGTACAAAGATCCCCAGATCCCGTTGTACTTCCTCTCTTGCAGTTGGGGGCTATGGGTGAGTGGTGGAATATTGTGTTGTGGGACCAAGCCTCCTGTGTGACAGGTGCCCAACAGGTCCCACTTAGTCTAGGCCTACATAAATCGTCACTGTTGAATTGGAGGGGGATGATTCATACACAAATCTCATTTAACACCGATGAAAATGTGACTTTGCAAACACAATGAGTTGCCTTTCACACCAGACTGTTGGCAGTCAGATTTTGGTCAAAGTGCTGGAGTAACTCAGCGGGTCAGTCAGCATCCCTGGAGAACATGGATAGGTGACGCTTTGATTCGGGCCACTTCTTCTGTCCCAACCCAAAGTGTCACCTATCCATGTTCTCCAGGGATGCTACCTGACCTGCTGAGTTACTCCAGCACTTTGTGTATTTTTTGGTAAACCAGCATCTTCAGTTTCTTGTTTCTGCAGACAGATTTTGCAACCTGAACTTATAATTCATACAGAGTGATTGGGTAAAGTTGTTCCTCTAAAAGGTGAAAGGCACGGGTAACAAGTACAAGGATGTCGAGGGATAGAAAATTGGGTAAAGAGAAAAAAAGGAAGCTTGTTGCAGATGTAGAGAAATAAACATGTGGCAGATTAGTCAAGAGAATAAAAAGTGTAAGGTGATACTAAAAATGACTTAGGACGTCAAAGAGTAGTCATAAAATATCACATCGACAAGATTATTGTAAATTCAAAAGCCGTTTCATAAGTAAATGAAGGAACAAAGAATACCCACGGAAGAGGGGCACTGGGGACAGTCTGTTCTTGAAACCAGAAGGTGTAGGTGCGGGCTGAAATGTGTACTTTTCATGTATTCACAAAGGAAACGGAAGTTGTAGTTGGAGAATGCATTGCAACGGAAGTTTGCAGGCTTGAAGGTGAATCAATGACTTGGGCCGGATGGGCGGCACAGAGGCGAAGTGATAGAGCTGCTGCCTTACAGCGCCAGAGACCCAGGTTCAATCCCGACTGCGGGTGCTGTCCGTACGGAGTTTGTACGTTTTCTGTGACCATGTGGATTTTCTCTGTGTGCTCCGGTTTCCTCCCACACCCCAAAGGCGTTCATAGTTTTACGTTAATTGGCTTTGGTAAAATGGGGGGTGGTGAGCGTATGAAGGTGACCTAAAATTAGAGAACTCAACAATCATACCACTGAGTTGTAAGCAACCCAAGCAGAATATGAGGTGCAGCTTCTCCAATATGCGTGTGGCAATAGAGGAGGCACAGGACAGAGAGAACAGTATGGGAATGGGGAGGGTAGTTAAAATGAGGAACGAGGAAATCCAGTGGATCTCGAGCGTACGTGTTCAGCGAAACGGTCGCAGTATGAGGATGACGGTAGAGGGTCTGTTTTTATAATTGGAAGCACGTGATTAGTGGTATTCTACCGAGATCGGTGTTGGGACTCTTTCTGTTTGTAATATGCATGAATGATTTGGCTGTGGATGTATGTAGCACGATCAGCAAGTTTGCAGATGACTCTAATGGTGGGGTTGTTGACGGCGTGGAACGCTGTCTTAGGCAACCGGGTGATATCAATATCTCGGTGAAATGGGCTAAGAAAGTGGCCGATTAAGTTTCATTCTGATAAATGCGAGGTGATACATTTTGAGAGTAGTATAATGAGGCTAGTACATTCTCTGTGAATGGCAAGGTCCTGGGGAGTACTGAGAAAACAGAGCTTTTGGTGAGCAAGTGTAAATATCCTTGAAGATGACAGCGCAGGTAGATAATGCAACTAAGGCATTCTAACTTCATTAGTTAAGGCACTGAAGACTAGAATAGAGAGATTATACTCCAACTTTATAAAAGCTTTGTCAGATTTCAATTTGAGGACTGCGTGCAGCTCTGGTCTGCTAACTGCAAGGATGTGAAACGCTGGAGAGGATGCAGACGAGATTCACAAGCGATACTGAAAAGACAGTCCATTTTCTCTAATCAGGAGCTACGAGGGAACATAATTAAGGTCTGTAAAATGATGTGGGGTATAGACAGGGCACGCCTGCAGATATATTTTCTTCTTATCCGAGGCAAACAAAACAATAGGATATTAATTTAGGGAAAGAGGCAAGATATTTAGAGGAGATACGTGCAAGATCTTTCTCACCCAGTGACAAGTAGCTAAACATAATGCAGGAAAGAGTGATGGTAGCAGAATCACTAACAACATTTACGAGACCTCGAGATTTAGACTTGCGACTATGGAGATACAGCACGGAAACAGACCCTTCAGCCCACCAGGTCTTTGCCAACCCCGTACACGATACTACACACTATGAATGAACGAACTTTATCACATGTGACAAGTCAGTGAAATTCTTTGCTTTACGAATTCACAAAGTACCCCTGCACCAGGTCCCCTTTTGTTCTCTCCCTCCCTCCCTCTCAGTAGTTTCCCCCCCCATGCCGGGTCCTTCATTGTTCTCTCCCCCCCCCACCTCCATCACGGCTGTTCCCTATGCCAGGTCCTTTGCCCCTTCCCCCGGCACCTGCGTCCCCACTTCCACATGTGTTAGAAAGAACTGCAGATACTGGATGCAGGAACTGCAAATGCTGGACCCGAAACGTCACCCATTCCTTCTCTCCAGAGATGCTGCCTGCCCTGCTGAGTCACTCCTACATTTTGTGTCTATCTTAGGTTTAAACCAGCATCTGCAGTTCCTTCCTACATATTTAAGTTTGTAACAGTCCAAGATGCTTTGGAGACACGGGAGGGGTATAATTAGCAGGTCAGAGGTTAGTTGTTGATTCATTATTACTTGACCTCTGTTGGACCAGAGAAACGGAAAGTCCGTGGGGCTCTGGAACCAAGGGTGCTGGAAAATCGGTGGTGGGCCTGTACAAGCTCTCCTCTCAATTACATTTTATCAAACTTTGCTCCTGCAGAAAATAACACAGCTCTTTCAATGCTGCTGCTGTCGATATGTGACCCATTTCTATTACTCGAGGTCATCGCAGTGTCATAAAATAGCCGATCAATGTACAAAACCTGACGACAGCGCACAATTCAAATAGTGCATTGCTGACATAGTGAATAGACAGCACAATGTGAATTCCTTCCTTCACTTCCTATCAATGTGCCAGTCAATGGAAAAGCTCCAGGTACAGCACCTGCATGATAAAGTCGTGGAACAGTAAAGAATCCCAACAAGATCAGATTGCAGAAGCCGGAATCCTGAATGAAGGTGCTGGAGGAGAACCTATCCCAAGTGGGCATTTTACCACTGAGTTCCTGCAGTATTGTGTTTTTTTATTCAAGAATTCCAACAAGGAGGAATATTTAAGATCCCCTATCCTTATGAGTCCCTAGGTAAGCTTTTCATTGAATTTGCTTTATAAGTTCATACGTTGTCGGAACAGAATTAGGCCATTCGGACCATCAAGTCTACTCTGCCATTCAATCATCCCTGATCTATCTTTCTAACCCATTCTACGGCCTTCTCCTTATAACCTCTGATACTCTTACTAATCAAGAATCTATCAATCTCCACCTTAAAAATATCCATTGACGTGACCTCCACAGCCTTCAGTGGAAATGAATTCCAGATTCACCACCCTCTGACAAAATAAATTCCTTCTCATCTTCTTTCTAAGGGAATGTCCTTTGATTCTGAGGCTATGGCCACTGGTCCTAGACTCTCCCACTAATGGAAACACCCTCTCCACATCCACTCTCTCCTTTAGAGATTGATGTTTACTTGATTTCAGAGACACTGAAATCTTCCGCGAAACAGCTTGGTTCATGTTGCATTGAATAAAATACAGTTCTTTCACTTCCCGAACCCAATCCTCAGTCAGTAAAAGAACAGTACCTACATTACCATTGCCCATTCCCAAACTGACCTTTCTGTCCTGGGCCTCCTCCACTGTAAGAGCGAGGCCACACGCAAATTGGAGGAACAGCACCTCATGTTTCTCTTGGACAGCTTAAAACCCAGTGGTATGAAGCTTGATTTCTTCAATTTCAAGTAACCCCTGCATTCTGCACCCCTGCACTCTGCAGTGATGTATTCAAGAGAGAGTTAGATCTAGCTCTTAGATCCAACAGAATCAAGGGATATGGGGAGAAGGCAGGAACGGGGTACTGATTTTGGACGATCAGCCATGATCATATTGAATGGCGATGCTGGCCGAACGGCCTATTCCTGCACATATTCTCGATGTTTAACCCCTTCCCCCACCCTAGTCGTCCTATTAGTTCCACTGTTCACATCCCTGCATCCCTTTGCTTCTTCCCCAGCCAACAATTGGCCAATGTGGACTCCACTCTTTCTTGGTCATCTGTTACCAGCCCTGCTTTGTTCTGGCATTTTCTTACCTCCAGTTCCTTCCCCGTTACTTTCAGTTTGAAGAGGGGGTTCAGACCCGAAACGTCACTCATCCTTTTTCTCCAGAGATGCTGCCTGACCCGCTGAGTTACTCACACTTTTTAATCTATCTTCAGTACCTACCTAAAGCCAAGTAGATTAAAATGAATGCCAATGCCACAAAATGGTCAACAAAGCAGCAACACACTGCCCAGTCCAATGGCCAGAGACAACTTCACCTGGGGGAGGGTCTGCCTGCCAAGGATAGGCCTAGTCAGCCACAGCAGGAAAAGCAACCCCAGATGAAACATCCCCCTCTCCGAGCAGAGCGACATCAAAGCCGCACCATCATCTCTCGCAGATGGACGGATGCTAACAAAAAAAGTTCATTGAAAAAAGGTATTCAGCTCCCAGCTGCACTGCATCTAACCTGGAAGCACTCGATACTGATAACAGGTGCCGCAAAATGTAAAATAAAGTTTTTATTTGTCAATACCAATATTCCTCACATCCACCCAATTCGCAAAAGTGCGGTGATATTCACAACCCAAAGCATCCAAGAACATAGCATCAGCGATAGTGGACAATGAGTTCCACCGTACTTTATAAAAAATCCTGTGGCAAACAGTTGCCCGTGCTAAAATAAAGCAGTAAAAGTGCATAAGATCTGAATAAGATTGGTTTTAAGACAGCAGCAGGTCACCAAAACACCCAAGCTTTACTCTACAGTACATATTTTTAGCAGTGAACTGATGATTTCTATTATGTTGGGACCAAACTCAAGTTGGAATATTCTGATATTCTTTCAAAATAGAGATCATGTCAATTCCAATAAAATTCCCAGGTAACAAATACACCTGCAGACAGTCTCACACTTTGGTACATGAAGAGAAGATTTGCTTGGTTACACAAAACCCAGCCCATGCATTCAAGTTGTTGCTATGAATGAAGAGCAATTACAATGGAAAATAATTGTGGACAGTTGAGGTCCAAAACCTTGTTCATAGAGTTGCAATGAATAGACTTCAAACATTGCTCAATTATGAAAACTGGATGGTCAAAGCGTTTTAATTAGGCCACTTTAATTAGTCATGTGCAAATCACGTTGAATTGAGACCATTAGATGGATTGCTTTTACAAGGCAAGATGTTTCAAATACCACTTCAACCACTTGAGAGAAATAACAACCAAGTCAATTCTGTCAGAACGACATAAAGCAGAAAACGCAGAGAGTCCTCGGGTCAGGCAACCTCTGCCAGGAGAGGAGTTAATGTTTCAGCTCAATGAGAAGTTTTGTGACACATGAGATTATAAGGGTTGTACAGGTGGAACGCAAGCAATAAGAAGTTTCCCTCTCCCCTGACTCTTGGGAAATGAGACTGGGCAAGTGACATAGTTTAGTTTACTGTCACAGTATTGAGGTACAATAAAAGCTTTTGTTGCACTTTAACCAGTCAGCGGAAAGACTATACATGATTACAATAGAGCCATCCACAGTGTACAGATCCATGATAAAGGGAATAATGTTTAGTGCAAAAAAAAGTAAAGTCAGATCAAAGATGGTCCGAGGGTCTCCAATGAAGTAGATAGTAGCTCAGGACCACTCCCTAGTTGGTGATAGGATAGTTCAACTGCTTGTTAACAACTGGGAACAGTCCCCGAGTCTGGAGGCGCGAGATTTTACACTTCTGTACTTCATGTGTGATGGGAGCGGATGAAGTGCTCAGACCGAGACTAGTTCTTGATTATGCTCGCCAAGGCAGCGTAAAGATGGAGTCAATGGAAGGGAAGTGTGTCTGGGTTGCGTCCGCAATTCTCTACAATTTCTTGAGAGAAATTACTTAGAGGGATATGGACCAAAGATAGGCAAATGGGAGCAGCTCAGGTTAGGCAACTTGGTTGGCATGAACAAGCAGAGTCAAATAGCTTGCCTTCTACATTGGAGAACTTCAACACCCAACGATTGGAGTATGAACAAAGAGAGGAATTTCACCATTTCCAACTTCTTGGTTCTGTTTAAAACATTTAGTAAATACAATATTTTTACTTTGGTTCAAGCTGTAGTAATAAATCAATCTCAATTTGCATTTAGGTTCACTGTGTCTTGTTTATATTATCCAAACCCATTTCACTGGCAGGTTTACCACATATTTAAAATTTATATCTTCGTGTTTCTTTTGCAGTTAAAATATACCATTGTTTTTACCCTTCCTCACTCACTCAACAAAAACTACGAGCAAGCTGAAAACTAAAACACGTGGAGATTTATGAAAGCTAATGAAAACCTATGAAAATTGCGGCAGCATTAAACAAATATACGGAAAGCCAAAGGCAGCTTGGACGTTAAAAAGTTTCTGTGTTTGTACCGACTTCAGCCAGACACTGAGTGACAATAAATCAACAATCTATATTTAATGATCAAAATGAATTCAGAAGAATCAATGCTTGCAATGATTTCTAAAGTAATCAATGCTGATGTTACTTTGCTCCATTAAATTCTTTCACTTGCAGTTGCAAGTATGGGTCATGACCATTAATATAACCCCTTCATAGGCACGTCATTGTTGGAATTAATACCCTAGGAGACAGATATAAAGGGACATTACATGCAAAATGTTAAGAATGTAACGCATGGTTTATCATAATAAACAAGTACAAGCACATCAGACAAAAACAAAGTCATGAAATAGAAGTCGAGTGTACAACTATAACATCTTGTACAGCAACATCCAGTGTTGATAAAGGCAATTCTGTCAAGACAGCCAAATCAAATTTGAACATTTATCCTGTCATCCATTTGCTGCTCATTGTAAAATATTGATGATTTTCAACAAACGGAGGATACCTTGAGTTCTTTCTAAGTTCTAAATGAAAGTACTAGAGTGGATTTGACAACTGAACACATTTTCTGTCCATATGAAGCTGTCCTTCCAAAAAGGCTTTGCTCTGTTAGTTATGTTTGCTGTTGTGAATTGCAAAAAATGTCCAGTTTCTGAGAATGCAACATTATAGCTTGTCATGGTTATGCAGAACATTATTTGAGAAAGGTTTAAATGAGCATGGAGGGAGTGAAGTATAAACTCACCAGAATGTTACCAGAATGTAACAGAATACGAGAGTGCAAGACCGAGTAAGAATTGTACAAAACATCAGTATAAAGAAGGGTTCCTACCCAAAATGTCACCGATGCATGTTCTCCAGGGATGCTGCCTGCACCGCTAGTTACTCCAGCATTTTCTATCTTCCCCCCCCCCCACAAGACTTGTATTCCCTCGAGTAAACTTATTGAAGCTTTTACAATTCCCCATTCTACTTTGAAGAATGTTTACCCCAGATAACTCTATCCATCTTCCCACCTTCCCCCAAAGTATTTAACTAAGAGGCATACAGTGTGGAAACAGTCCCTTCAGGCCAACTTGCCCACACCGACCAACATGTCCCATCTACACTAGTCTCACCTGTCTGCGTTCTATCCAAGTACCTGTCGAATTGCTTCTTAAACTTTGCGATAGTCCCTGCCTCAACTACCCCATCCAGCAGCTCGTTCCATACACCCACCACCTTTTGTGTGAAAAAGTTCCCCCTCAGAATCCTATAAAATCTTTCCCCCTTAACCTTAAACCTATGCCTTCAGGTTCTCAATTCCCCTACTCTGGGCAAGAGATTGTCTACCCGATTTATTCCTCTCATGACTTTAGACACCTCCATAAGATCACTCCTCGTCCCCCTGGGCTCCAGGAAATTGAGTTCCAGCCTGCTCAACTTCTCCCTATAGCTCAGGCTCTCGAATCGTGGCAACATCTTCTCTGTACCTTTTCCAGCTTGACAACATCTTTACTATAACATGGTGCCCAGAACTGAACACAATACCCTAAATGTGGCCTCACCAACATCTTATACAATTATCCCACATTCTAAATGCAATAATCTGACTGATGAAGGCCTATGTGCCATTTTGACCACCCCCTTTTGCTGAAAGGTTTAAATCACAATAATACTTTATTAGCCAAGTATGTTTTGCAATATACAAGGAATTTTGTTTGCCAAGTCAGTCATACAAATAAAAAGTAACGGAACACACAAAACACATATTAACATAAACATCCATCACATTGACTCCTCCACATTCCTCACCGTGATGGAAGGCGGAGAAAAAAGTTCAATCATTTCCCTTTTCTCTCCCGCGATCGGGGGCCACGGGAGAGCAAATTTAGTGCTTTGACATCATCTTTGCCATGATTCATCAAAAAAAATGATCTATGACCAGAGCTGCCAAGTTTTGTCAGAGCATTTCAGTATTCTAGTACCTGAAAATCAGTATTTTGCTGAGGAAATCAGTATTTTTACAGTGCAATTTTGCTGAAAATGTTTTTTTATGTGCGGTCATACCCATATCAGAGCACAAGAATGCATAACTTTGCTACCAATTGACATGTCTTCTACGCACCTTACTTGACAGTGCATTCATTGCCATCTCTTTGTATACTTCTGTTTGAACGTCTGCTTCCTACTTTTAGCACCAGATGATGATGTAGAAGCCATTTTGGAAGCCTCCCTCTCTCCCTCCTCTCCCTCCTTCCTCCTTCCTTCCCCCCCCCCCCCCCCGACCCCGACTCCTTCCCTCTCTCCCTCCCTCCCTCTTCCTCCCTCTCTCCTTCCTTTTTTTCTCCTTCCCTCTTATTCCCTCCATCCCTCTCACTCTCTCTTTCTCCCTCCCCGAACTGTCTGAGACCCATAGCGCTGTGGCCATAGCCACAGCTGGTAGCGCTATAATTAGAACCCATAGCACTGTTTGTTTAAATTCCCACGCGCTAAACTGACAGCGCTGTTTAAACCTGTAGCGGGGCAGGCAAATCAAAGCTTACAAAAATAATCATCCAGATCTTGAAATGTAAAATACTAATAGGATTAATCTGCTATCATTTTTAGAGTTACAGTATGACTTTATTAGCCCTTGCATTTTTTAAGCAGCAAGATGAAACAGGATGTCGGGCTGATTTAAAAAAAATCCGTATTTTACAAAGCAAATCCGTACATCTGTATTCTTATCTCATTTCCGTACAAAATACGGAAAATCCGCACTACTTGGCAGCTCTGTATGACCTATCCACTCCACAAGAAAACCTCTTGCTGTTCTTAAAAAATTTGTTTCCCTCATTGAAATAAAGCGGCACATAAACACATCCTGGGTGCATCCTTAATGCGCTCAATATAAACCCTTTTGTTTAGTTTTTCAGTGCATTTAGGAAATACATGTTTAGCTACATGGGCAGGGACAATTTATGGTGTATGCCAAATTAATGGAAGACAAGGTGGTCATCTTACAACTAGGGTATAGTCTCTTTTCCCAACCTACCCCATTGCAGACATTGACTTTTTTTAAAAATTTGCACTCTCTGTAACTGCAATGCTAAAACGCTGCAATACTATATTCTGCAATCTGGTAAATTTCTCTTTGTACTATCTGTGTACTTCCGTATGACTTGATTGTAGTTGTGCATATTGTTTTTAGACACAAACTGCTGGAGTAACTCAGCGGGACAGGCAGCATCTCTAGAGAGAAGGAATGGGTGACGTTTCAGGTTGAGACCCTTCTTCAGGCTGTATTGTTTGGTTGGACAGCACACAAACTATTTCACTGTATCTTGGCACATGTGACAATGACAAGCCAATATCATATGTTTCCGTGCCTCAAACTATGGTCGGATAAAGAAATTAAACAGGGGTGCCACTCCTAACTAATTGCTTCAAATCGCAATGGAGGTGCCTATGTGGAAAATGAAAGATAGAATCAGGCTAATATCAGCTGAACACTGCCAATTTTCATGGTAAATCCTCACATTTTTGATATGTGAGACTATATTCGAGAGGAAACAGGAGAAAACAGGTCAAAAATAGAACAAGCCAGGTCCAAAAGTAGTTCTGTTGAAAACAAAATGTGTAGACAATTCCATTCCCAATCTAACAGTGTAACAGGCAGACACTTAGTCAAAAGATATTTCCTGCTCAGTAGTTTTTTTCATAAACTAATGGCTTTGTATTGCTCTTATCTTCATGATGTTACATGTACACTGGACTCTGAAATTTATCCCACGAACCAATAAGGGGGGCAAAAAAAAGGGAAATCATTCTTCCATGTTCTTGCATGAAAAATTTGTCAGAGTATTTGCTGATCTGTTTGAACAATATGTTAACTAGAATTACTGAAAATAATTTCATTTATTATTCATCCAAAATTAAAAAAGGCTTAATTTTCCCATTTCGATGCAAGGTCACCCCTCAACCTCATGCTCCAAGGAGAGCTGTCTCGGCCTCTCCTCTTATCTCACACCCTCCAATCCCAGTAACATTGTCATGAATCTGTTCTGCACCTTTTCCAGCTCAATGCCATCCTTCATACAGCTGGGCCATGAAAACTATTCACAGCAATTCAAGTGAGGTCTCACCATTGACTTGCAGTTGGATTATGCCATCCCAACTGTACCCAGTGCCTTTTGCAATGAAAGCAAGAATGGCAAACACCTCCTTCACCCTGTCTATTTGTGTTGTTATTTTCATGGAACTATTTACCTGCATTCATCACTCTCTGTTCTACAACACACTCCAGGGTCATGCCATTTACTCTAATTATTCCAGATTTCTCATCCATCCTACCGTGTCACTCAAAGGATCCCAGTGACTAGCATATTCAATATTATTGAATAACATTAGTGTGGTATATAATATCAGTATTTCAAAGGTAGCATTCGGAGCAAAAACACATGTCAAATTGAGAACACACTTGGATGGTACGAAATAACAAAAGAGCCAGTCATACAGCGTGGAAACATGTCTTTCGGCCCAATTTGCCCACGCCGACCAACTTGCTCCATCTATACTAGTCACACCTGCCTGCATTTGGCCCATATCCTTCCAAACCTTTTAATTGTTGTGATAGCACCTGCCACAACTACCTCATCCGGCAGCTCGTTCCACCACATACCACACTTTGTTCAAAAAAGTAGCCCCCCACGTTCCTATTAAATCTCCTCCCCCCAATACCAGTCTGAGTATTTTTGCAATAATGAGTTCGAGCCCCTCACGTGTATGCCAATACCTTTCTGATCTTTCCTTGTGGCCTTTCAAATGCAGCTAATAGCACTCAATATGATTTAGAAGCTTGTGCATCCTTTTCAATGAACATGCTGTGAATTCAAAACAATTTGCAACTATAATGAATCACATACATGAAAGATGACTGAAGACTAGTGATTACAAAACTTGTACTGTTCTGTGTACATAGTGCTTCCAAATTGCTATGTTTCTAGACAATGATTTCCAAAGAAACCAATATTATTTTCATAATGCTTTCCAGGAAAAAGTAGCTCATTGGCTCAACAATAGCCACAGGGTTTAATTACGCATTTTTGGGAACAATTATCCTTGGTAACCATTGCTGGTCCGGCCAGCATTTGGCTCTCATTTCTAATTACACTGGAGAAGATGGTGATGAACAACAGCAATGCTTCTGGGGAAGCAACTCCCATGGCACTGTGGGGTAGAGAGTTTAATCATATAGACCCAGTGGTGAAGGACAGAAGATATCTCACAATGGCCTCCAGATTCCATGAAAATGGATCATTGGGTCATGTTGTTCCCATGTGTCCGCTGCCATTTTCTTTCGTGGTATAGGTAGTGGATTTGGAGAGGTCCTCCAGGAGTATCTTGGGCAAGTCACTGCACTTCTTGCCATCATCTGTGATTCAATGATATTTTATTGTCACATGCACCGATGTACAGTGAAATGCTGTGATTTGCGTACAACCCGGTAAAATAATATAGCAGACATCACCTAGTGCGGCTAATGTAAGTCACTGGCAGAAAGAAGAAATAGGCAGGGCAGTTTAGCTTAGTTTAGAGATACAGCATGGAAACAGCCCCTTTGACCCAGTGAGTCCACACCGACCAGCAATCCCCATAAGTTAGCACTATCCTACACACGAGGGGAATTAATTAAAAAAAAAATTTAAGCCAATTAACCTCCAAATGTGTACGTCTTTGGAGTGTGGAAGGAAGCCGGAACACCCAGGGGTCCGTGCGGTCACGGAGAGAACGTAAAACTTCGTACAGACAGCAACCGTAGTCAGAATCGAAACAGGATCTCTGGTGTTGTAAAGCAGCAACTCTATCTCACTGTGCCATCGTGCTGCCCATTAGGGTTGTTGGGGTGTTAATCAAATGTCTGCTTTGTTCTGGATAATGTTGATTTTGAGGATTGTTGGAGGTGCACTCGTCCAAGCAAATCGAGAACATTCCATATAACATTTGGCATTCCTTGTGCATTGTGGGAAAGCTTTGGAATATCAGGGGTTTCACTCATTGCAAAATATTGTTATTCCAACCTGACTGTAGGCATAGTAATTGTATGGCTGTTGCAATTGAGCATTTGATCAACGCTGTCCATGGATATTGATCACAAGATATTTGGTTATGGTAATGCCATTCGAGGGAAGGTGGCTCGAAGAATCTCGTCACAGGGTGTTGCCATTGTCTGGCACTTCTGTGGCGTTAAGTGTTACCTGTCACATATCAGTCTATGCTTGAATATTGTCTTGCTGCATGTAGGCATGGCCTGTCCTTTTCTAGAGGTGTTACAAATGGAATTGAACATTCAGCAATCAAAGAACATCCTCATTTCTGACACTGATGGATGCATCAATGAAGATGGTTGGGCTTAAATCACTGCCATGAAGACCCGCAATGATGTTCAGGGCCGGGATAACTGATCTTTCTCAACCATAACCATCTTCTGTTGTGAGCAAAAGGACACAAAATGCTGGAGTAATTCAGTGGGTTGGGCTGCATCCCTGGAGAACAAGGATAGGTGACGTTTCAGATCAGGACCCTTCTTCAGACTGCTGTGAGCAGTCCAATTCTAACCACTAGAATGATTTTCCCTTGATGCCCAATGACTTCTGATTTACAAGCAACTCTACCAAATGCCACCTTGATCACAGACAGTCACTCTCCCTTCCCATTTGAATTCAAACCTTCAGTCATGTTTGAACAAAGCATGTGATGTGATCTGGAGCACAGTGCTCCTGGGCGATACCCAAATTGAGCATAGAAACATAGAAAAATAGGTGCACGAGTTGGCCATTCGGCCCTTCGAGCCCAGCACCGCCATTCAATTTGATCATGGCTGACCATCTAAAATCAGTATCCCGTGGCTGCTTTTTCCTCATATCCCTCGATTCCTTTCGCCCTAAGAACGAAATCTAACTCTTGAAAACATCCAGTGAGTTGGCCTCTACTGCCTCTGGACTCCTCCAACATCGGGAACATTTTTCTTGCGTCTAGCCTGTCCAATCCTTTAAGAATTTTATATATTTCTATAAGAAATCCTCTCATCCTTGTAAATACAAGGATGAGTGAATAGATTCCAGTGAATACAAGCCCAGTCGACCCATTTTTTCATCATACGTCATACCTGCCATCCCGGGAATTAACCTGGTGAACCTACTCTGCACTCCCTCAAAAGCAACAATGTCCTTCCACAAATTAGGAGACCAAAATTGCACACAATACTCCAGGTGCAGTTTAACCAGGGCCCTGTACAACTGCAGTAAGATCTCCTTGCTCCTAAACACAAATCCTCTCACAATGAAGGCCAACACGCCATTAGCTTTCTTCACTGCCTGTTGTACCTGCATGCTTACTTTCAGTGACTGATGTACAAGCACACCCAGGTCTCGTTGCACCTCCCCTTTTCCTAATCGGACACGATTCAGATAATAGTCTGCCTTCCTGTTCTTGCCATCAAAGTGGATAACCTCACATTTATCCACATTATACTGCATCTGCAATGCATCTGCCCACTCACGCAACATATCCAAATCACCCTGCAGCCTCATAGCATCCACATCGCAGCTCACACTACCACCCAGCTTTGTGTCATCCGCAAACTTGGAGATGTCACATTTAATCCCCTCATCTACATCGTTAATATATATTGTAAATAACTGGGGTTCCAGCACCGAGCCTTGCGGCACCCCACTAATCACTGCCTGCCATTCTGAAAAGGACCCATCAGTGAGGTATGTTACGGTTCGATTCACCCCTAACCCATTAAGAACGTTTGACTTTGTCTAAGGAACTGATGCACTACCAATACAGGGAAATATATTCTGCACTTTGTAGCTTCCATTTTGCTCTATCTATTGTACTCGAGTTTGAAGTGATTGCATCTATGCAAGGCTTATCTGATCTGTTTGGATAGCATACAAAACAAAGCTTTTCCCTGTAGCTCAGCACGTGCGACAATAATAAACCTAAACTCAGTTGATTAGTGACGTCTGAGAGGTTTTCTAAAGCTGTCGGTGACATCTTTTATTATACTGTTAATTCACTGGAAGAGTTTAAAGTAGGATCCCAAAATTCATGGATTAGGATCTCTATAGCTGAAGTACTCATATAGAACCCCTGGCGCATGGTTGGGTCCAAATAATTTGTTTTCAAAAGTGATGTTTTCCTTACATGCTCATGTTATCCATTGTTAATTAGCTGAGAAATAAGTGAATATGCACAGCAAGGAACAACATGTATTAACCAAGAAATTGGAGAAACCCAACTACAAATTTGATTGCCCATTATGATGCCTGCTAATTCTAAAAAAACAAAATACTAATTCCAATACTAATTAATAAAAACAAATTCAGTTTCTCGCTTCCAATTTTAAATATTAATTTTCATACTCGATCTCGGCTGTGGAAGATTAACATACACAGAGCAAATTACGGGAGAATAGGAATTGAAATAGTCTTCGTATTCATTACAGTCATGGCAAATGTTGCTGCTGTACAAAGGCTGGCTTAACCAGTATTTTAGCCATGTGCAGGCACAATAAAAACCTGTCGTCTTTGCACTCGTGAGATTATTGAGTTAAACAAGGTAGCACAGTCCATACAACAGTCTATTGTTTCCGTGACCTAATAGGACTGGACTGAATTCCTTACAGGATTACGATCAGTAAAAAGTGTAGAATTACTGTAGCTGGACACCTATAAACATCAGTTTTGTGCTTGCAGACAACTGTAGCTCACAAGTCTCACCCCTTGCTGAATCTATGTTGCAGGAAACATTGCTTAAAGGTAGGAAAGATGAACTGCCCTTTGCTTTTAGAGTTTAGGGCAAGTCTTGGGCCAGAGAACTGTGGGCAAATGCCACTGACATCCTCTCAGAAATGAAGAAACAAGGAACTGCAGATGCTGGTTTACAAAAAAGACAGTGCTGGAGTAACTCAGCAGGTCAGGCAACATCTCTGGGGAACGTGGATAGGTGACATTCTGAAGAAAGAACTCAATCCAAAACCTCATTTATCCATGTTCTCTAGAAATGCTGCCTGACCTGCTGACTTACATATCAGTCAACTCACAAAAGTCACACAGGATACACGCTGAACAATTAAGTATTTTAATGTTGAGATAGTTTTTATTTCAGATTAGCAGGTGCTGCAATTATTAATTTCAGGCATTGAAGGCTATCTTTTGTTGACAGCGGGTGGTGGATTTTGGTGTAGTACACTTGACAGCATTTATTACAAATGTGCCTCTGAAAAATCCATTTGCAATGAGAAAAATCCCTTTTGCATGTGGAACATTATGGTTTGTGTATAACTGCAATATACTGATTTGTCATCCACAACTGGCTTGCCAAGAATGCTTCTTACCAAGAGAAGAACATGTAAAGGTACTTACCAGGCATGGATGGCGCTGTTTCCCGTTGCCCATTATTTTTGACAGCTCCTTCATATACTACAGTGATATCATACACTGCATCTAGGTGGCATCTCAAGGTGTTAATGGCTATTCGCATTGCCTTCACACGCGGAGACATTACATGTCTTAACTCTGGTAGTCCTGAAAGTGAACAAAGATATCTTTACAACTGGAAGATGCCAAGGTTAGGTTACACATTATGTCTGTAATACTGGCATACAATAGACAACAGTTTAGTTTAGTTTAGAGCTACAGTCAGGAAACAGGCCCTTTGGACCAAATGCGATCAATGATCACCCATGCACTAATTTTATCCCACACACTGGGGGCAAATTACAGAAGCCAATTAACCGACACATCTTTGGAATGTGGGCGGAAACGGATCACCCGGGGGAAATCAGAGTCACAAGGAGAACGCACAAACTCCGCACAGACAGCACCCGTGGTCAGGTTCGCACCCGGATCTCTGGCACTGCAAGGCAGCAACGTTAACTCTGCGCCATAACACACTGAATTTGATATAATCCAACCACGGGTTTAAATGTATACATGTTAATTACGTTTGGGTCACATGAAAAACAAAGTAGAAAGTTCTAATAAGCAAGTTCAACACCGGGTGGCTCCCGTAATGGCCACCTCGCCAGCAGTCTCTCTTGCCCCTTCTGTTTTTATTATTTTTAGTATCTGAATGTTTGTTTTAATGTCTCTTGGTATGTTTTATGTGGGGGGTGTGGATCGGGGGAAACCTTTCCCAATCACTTACCTCGACGGAGATGCAATTTTTTTCATGTCGCATCTCCGTCCGTCCGTCCACCCATACAGCGTGGAGTGGTGCAGCCTTTCCTGGAGACCGGCCCGGAGCTTCAAGCTGCGGATGCAGCGCGGACTTGCCATTGCGAAGCCTGGGATCTTTTGCCGAGGATCACCAGTGTTGGAGCTCCAACTGCGGGGCCTGTGGACTTCAACACCATGAAGCAGCGGTCTCCGGTAAGAAGTGGCCGACTCGGGAGCTCCATGCCGCGGAGTGTTCCGATCCCTCCCGACGCCGGAGTTCCGATCATCCCGACGAGAAGGTTTGAACAGCGGACCATCGGCAACGGCCCCGTTCGAAAACCGCGAACACGGGTGAACAAAGGAGGAAGATGACTGAACTTTATTGTTTTCCATCACAGTGAGGAATGTGGATTCCACTGTGGTGGGTGTTTATGTTAAACTTTATTTTATGTGCTGTGTGTATTTTTGCTTTTTACTTAGTATGGCTGTATGGTAACTCAAATTTCACTTTATCTTAATTGGTACATGTGACAATTAAATTGAATCTTGATTCTTGAACACGAAACAGTTAACTCTGGATGTGTAAAACAGTGAAACAAGGCAGGCCAGCTGACAACAGTTCTTACACCTGCCCGTTATAGAACAGTGCAGAACAAGAACAGGCCTTTCGGCCCACTATGTCCCATTGTCCAAGCACTTCTCAGTATTACATTTTACTGGTTCACTGCATGTGTCTGTTAATCATTTGTATTAACAACATTTAAGCAGAATATCACTACAATAATGATATATATTTCCTATATGTTGAAGTAACTGTAGTGATTTATGATCAATACAATTTATTATTTTCCCATTTGGGAAAATTATTTCAACATTAGGAACAAACAATGAAAATCATTTTAAAAGAAATATCCTTTAATTTTGATGGTTATTTATTTTAATGCACTTAAAATTGCTCGAGTCCTAAACCTCAACGTTGTTTCCGAACATGATTATATAGTTTTGTACTGTAAAGTCTCCAAGTTGATTGTAGCATGAGTCCATCAGTGTTTTATAAAAAAAAGCTCTGGATTGCTACGTATTTTTTAGGATTACCAAGTTAAAATGAAGACGTACATCAACTTAATTAGTGTCTGGAATTCAGCTTTTTTCAACAGCTTTAATAATGCATAATAATCGGAATGATATAATGCAATACATAATTATTTCCAATTTGAATGCAAGTTCACAGCCAGAACAGTAGAATTGATTGATATTTCAGAGGCGCAGATAACTTTCCCACTGAATAATTAAAGAACGCAATGAATCCCACGTCAAACATTACTGAAAATTTCCAATGGCAAAATTAATACACAAACACACTTTGCAAATAATCCCCTCCCCCCCAATCCTTATACTCGGAATTACTGGGAATTTCCTTTTACAGACGTGAAAATAGGGTTTACACAACATTAAGATTTTATAAAGAGTCCCAAGATGTGTGGGTGTCATGGTTTGTTATTTCCATCAATTAATGCTGTTAAAATCAAAATCTGTAATGGTGCCCAGTTTTATTTGCAAAAACTAGGAAAATCTGCAATATCCCCCACATGGTGTCCACATTATCTGTTGTAAATTCCCATGCTACCAATCATGAAAGAATACTGATAAAAAAAACTTAATTAAATTATTTCATCGTGCAAATTGTGCTTCCATATGTACGTCACAACTGCAGCAGCTGGAACTAATGCACCATACATCCAGAAGGGCAGCACGGTGGCGCAGCGGTAGAGTTGCTGTCTTGCATTGCCACAGACCCCGGTTCGATCCTGACTATGGGTGCTATCTTTATGAAGTTTGTACGTTCTCCCTGTGACCGCATGGATTTTCTCTGGGTGCTCCGGTTTCCTCTGACACTCCAAAGATCTACAGGTTTGTAGGTTAATTGGCTTCGATAAATTTGTAAATAGTCCCTAGTGTGTAGTATGTGTTAGTGTAATGAGGATCGTTGGTCGGCTTTGAGGGGCCGAAGGACCTGTTTCCACGTTGTATCTCTTAACTAAACCAAAAATATCCCACAGGGTATCCATGGCTTCTGTTGAAATTGTTGCTATCAACCATAGAAAATAAACTTACAAAAACATGCCACAAAATTACTACATCATGTAAATGTTGTTTCCATATGAAAGGCACAACTGTACCAGCTGGAACTAATGCACCATACATGTAGAAGATCTTTATTCAGACTGGTCGTTATCACTTTTGCATTAATGCACATTAACAACTGGGTTTCAAAGTTGATACTACAAGATTCAAAACCATGTGCTTCCCTTCCAAGGTAGATACAAAATGCTGGACAGTCAGCATCTCTGGAGAGAAGGAATGGGTGACATTTCGGGTCGAGACCCTTCTTCAGACTGATGTCAGGGGAGTGGACGAGACAGTTAGAATGTAGTCGGAGGCAGTAAGACTGGTGGGAGAACTGGGGAGGGGATGGAGAGAGAGGGAAAGCAAGGGCTATTTGAAGTTAGAGAAGTCAATGTTCATACCGCTGGGGTTTAAGCTACCTCCAATTTGTGCTGGGCCTCACTCTGACAATGGAAAGGTCAGATTGGGAATGAGAGGGGGAGTTAAAGTGCTGAGCAACCGGAAGATCAAGTAGGTTAAGGCGGACTGAACGGAGGTGGTCAGCGAAACGATCGCCGAGCCTGCGCTTGGTCTCGCCGATATACAGAAGTTGACATCTGGAACAGCGGATACAGTAGATGATGTTGGAGGAGGTGCAACTGAACCTCTGCCACGCCCGAAAAGACTGTCATGGTCCTTGGATGGAGTCGAGGGGGGGAGGTAAAGGGACAGGTGTTGCATCTCCTGCGGTTGCAGAGGTTTTATTGTCGGAGGGAGGGAGGAATCACAGGGGAGCAGTGAGAGAGGATGTTGCTGAACTCTCGTCGGAGAAGGGAGGAGAACTTCTTCAAAGTAGACATACCTTGAGGAGATTTTGCAGTGGAGCGGATAAAATGTGTAGGAAAGAACTGCAGATGCTGGTTTAAATCAAAGGTAGACACAAAATGCTGGAGTAACTCAGCAGGACAGGCAGCATCTCTGGAGAGAAGGAATGGGTGATGTTTTGGGTTGAGACCCTTCTTCAGACTGATGTCAGGGAGTGGGCCAGACATAGACAGAATGTAGGAGACAGTAAGACTGGTGGGAGAACTGGGGAGGGATGGAGTGAGAGGGAGAGCAAGGGCTATTTGAAGTTCGAGAAGTCAATGGGGTGTAAACTACCCAAGCAAAATAAGAGGTGCTGGTCAGAATTGAATTCTCCCACTTGGTTCCAGTTTTTAAAAGAGACTGGTAATTCCATTACCCAATGACCCAGTATTTTTTTTAATGATTGTTGCACAACTTTTATTGACTTGCCCTTCCTTTGGTTATCAGTGACTTAACAGTCACACTCATCAAATATATACTGTACACAAATAAAGGTCCAAATCAAACAAATGAGAGCTTTAAACAAATACTAACCAGGGGAAATTGTCCAATATGAAGAGGCAGACATGTTCCAATTCAAGGGCTGTAATCTTTTACACAGTACCCTTCCCAGTCCACAGCAACTGGCTTTTGTCAAACCCAATAGCAAAAATCAGCCCCATTTCTCAAGAAAGGAGAGCACTTTGTAGCCATTAAGTAGCAGAAATTGTTACACATTTCAAACTCTTTTGACATTTTAAAATACCTTCCTTCATAAGTATATTTTCAAAAGATGAGAAAATTGCCAAATAGACTTAAAGCACATAGTAACCATAAAACCATTAGTAAATATGGTTTCCCCTCCCTGGTGTCATAGATGAATCTCTCACCCACGACTTCTCTGTGCTCCATAGTTCTCTTGTTTCCTTCCCCCCCAGACGGAACAAGGATAGAGTTCCCCTGGTTCCAGACTTGTCCATGCCGACCAAGACGCTCAAGCTACACTAGTTCCACCTGCCCACCTCCCTCGAAACCATTCCTACCCATGTACCTGTCCAAATGTTAATATAGCCGCTGGCTCAACTACCTCCGCTGGCACCTCATTCCCACCACCATTATTCATTAGAAGTTGTTTGAGAATTGCTGCCTTGTTATTAATTGGGCTCAGATCTTGGCATTCCTTTCTTCAAAAGGCGATAAATTCAATTTAATAGTTTAATTGTTTCCTGACAGTTTTCAAAGGTGCCAAAAATCCACTGCAGTTCATCTGTTGACAATTCAGCCACAAAAACAAATTGTTCTGAGCATTTGAGTCACTGGTATGTTGTTAACAGCAAGAAGCCATTATTACTGACAGTGTGAGGATTGAAATGTTCGGCACGATAAGCTTTGCAACTAAAATTAATGGTTACACCCACCAGACAGGCTAGTTGATTCCAAGACTGAAATGAAAGCCTCTCTGGGCAATGCCTTTGCGATCATAGAGAATCAGTCTTGCAGTGTGGAAACTTCAGTGGGCCTTCAGTCCAACCTGCCCATAACCCTCCAAACCTATCCCATTCATGTACCTGTCCAAATGGTACTTAAACATTGTGATAGTGCCTGCCTCAACTACCTCCTCTGGCAACTTGTTCCCAACATCTACCACGCTTCGTGAAAAAAAGCTGCCCCTCATTAAGTTTCCTATTAAATCTTTCCCCCCCTCACCATGTCCTCGGGTTCTGGATTTCCCTACTCTGGGTAAAAGACTCTGCATTTACCCCATCTATTCCTCTCAATCACCATCCCCCAACATATCTTTACCTGTGATTTCATTGCCCACCCCTAATCCACTGCTTATGGCAAGCTGAACAAAATTGCCTGTCCCGCTGAGTTACTCCAGCATTTTGTGTCTATCTTCAGGGTAAATCAGCATCTGCAGTTCCTTCCGACACATTTCGTCTTCTCAATGCAATTTGTGTTCAACCTGAGCACAATTGTTACGAAAATATAGTCTGCTGATAATTTCATAACCGCATCTGTCTCTTCCCTTCCCTCAGTTTTTATTTGAACTGAACTCTTCCCCCATATCTGTATATCCCCAGATAAACCTTCCCAAAACTCTCTTGGATGACCTGCCATCTTAGTCAAAATATCGCTTGCATTCAGTCTTGCACTACATCCAGTTTAGCTGTCAACCCAACAAGACTAAAGAGCCTGTCCCACTTAGGCGATTTTTTTCGGCGACTGTCGCAGTCATAGCAGGTCGCCAAAAAAAACACGACTGGACCCCCCCCCCCCCAACAATATCTACGACAAGCTATGACAATATACCACCTAGTCGGCGTCAAGCTACGGTAAGCTACCGACAACCGAGGACCCATTATGACATCCACCTCCGACAGCACAGGCGACAACCTACGACAACCAGTCAACCTATGTCCACCCGCGACAAGCTACGACAAGCAACGACCCTGTCGGCGACAACTGAAGACAATTCAGTCGCCGGTTCTTGACGCCGGTTGACGTAGGTAGTCGCCAATGGAATTCATCGAAGTCAGCACCCGGCGACAACCAATGTTATCTAGAGACAACCTGCGTCATCCTGGCGACAACCTATGACAGCACCTACGACAGGATAGGACAAGCTACGTCAAGCCCACAGTCGCCGAAAAGTATTGAACATTTCATAACCAGCGGCGACCAGAAAAACGTTACGACTCTTTAGGTGACTTGAGGAGACTATTCACTATCCATACAGGCGTCATCCCGCAACCATGTGGCGACAGCCTAGTCGTCTGTCGTCACCAAAAAAAAATAGCCTAAGTGGGACAGGGGCTTAACACTACCTTGCAGTTCCAGGATGTCATTCCATGTTTAATTCCCATTACCAACAGGCAAAGTACACAGAATTATTATTATTTGTCCCTCATTCTTTCAGAAACCCAGTTCGTTGATCACAGTGTTTATTTGTTATATGTACTGAAATGGAACAATGAAATTCTTACTTGCAGCAGCAAAACACAGTACTCAATAGATAGCACAATTACCAAAGAACTAAAAAGTTAAATAAAAAAACCAATATAGTGCAAATCAAATCAGAAGCTAGAAGTTCCTAGTGCAACCAAGGCAGTTCATAGTTCCAAATTTAGTTAGTATTTAGTGTTAGTATTATTAATCTGATAGTTGTTGGGAAGGAGATGTTTCTGAAATTGGTCACATTTTTCAGACGCTTATACTTTCTTCCCAAAGACAGGAGTACAATCAGGGCCATTGGAGAGGTGGCACAGGTGTGGCGAGGGAGGTGTGGGTCCTTTGAGATTCTGGCTGCCTTTGAGACAGCGCCTCCATCTTCAATGGTGTGGAGGTCAATACATATGATGGACCAGAAAATGTTCACCACTTTTTGCAATCTCCTTCATTCCTGGGTGTTCAAGTTGCTGAACCAGACAATTTTGCAACCAGTCAATATGATCTCTACTGAACATCTGCAGAAATTCAAGAGAGTATTCGTTGACATACCGATTCTGAATCGGTCTGATGAAAGGTCTCGACCCGAAACGTCACCCATTCCTTCTCTCCAGAGATGCTGCCTGTCTCGCTAAGTTACTCCAACATTTTGTGTCTCCTCAATCCCCACCAAATCTCCTCAATCCCCTATGTAAGTAGAAGCATTGATGTGCTTTCTTTATGATTGCTTCAATGTGCTGGGTGCAGGACAGAACTTTAGAGATATGCACACCCAGGAATGTGAAGTTGTTGACTCTCTCCACTGCTGAAGACAGGTTTGTGGATCCCCGGCCTTCCTCCTCTAATGTCAGCAATCAGCTTTTTGGTTTTACTGACGTTGACAGCAAGGTTGTTGTTCTGGCACCATTCAATCTGGATGATATTAGCAATACTTCCACTGGTTTTCAAATTTACGAGGTCCATACTGAAGAGCAAATTTATGGTTGGAATAGTGTTATTCCAGAATAGCAATGGAAAGAATTCCTCCACGTGCGATAATATAACACGCTGTGTTATAAGCTGTTCTTGATGAATGTCACTGTTTGAAAACCATTATATTGGTCATTGTGAATAATGCAAGACTTGAAAAATCTGTTAATAGCATGCTGTACATTCAAAACATAAAGTGGATATATAGCTTAGCTGTCAAACCCATGGCACGATATTTGCATCTGAGCTTACAAACATCATAACATTGTCTTGTGAATAAGGCATTTAAATACTCAGCCAACAAACAAAAATGTGGTGTTTATTTACTCATCGTGAGAAGTACAGTGCCAAGAATGGCGGCATGGTGGTGCAGCGGTAGAGTTGCTGCCTTACAGTACTTGCAACGCAAGAGACCCGGGTTCCATCCTGATTACGGGTGCTGTCTGCACGGAGTTTGTACATTCTCCCCATGACCTGCATGGGTTTTCTCCGAGATCTTTGGTTTCCTCCCACACTCCAAAGACGTACAGGTATGTAGGTTAATTGGCTTGGTAGAAGTGTAAATTGTTCCTAGTGTGTGTAGGATAGTGTTAATATGTGGGGATCACTGGTCAGCGCAGACCTGGTGGGCCGAAGTGCCTGTTTCCGCCCTGTATCTCTAAACTAAACGATGAAAAGCACAATTCAATTTCACACAGTAAACAGGAATTAACTGTTATGTTGTTACGTGCCACACAAGTACTGAGAGCAGGATTTACTTATTGTAACTTATTTGTGGTGTCAACATAAAAATGTACATCTAGAAACTAGATCGGATTCACAAGCAGGTTGCTTTCATTTGCTTACAGTAGTTCAAAATGAATAAGTTATATAAAAAAGTTGTTTACAGTGATGAGTCAAAGTCTTACAGCGTAGGAACAGGTCCTTCGGCCCAACTTGCCCACACAAGCCAACATGTCCCGCCTACACTAGTCCCACCAGCCTGCATTTGGCCCAAAACCCTCTAAACCTATCCTATCCATGTACCCGTCTAAAGGCCCTGTCCCACTTAGGCGATTTTTTAGGCGACTGTCACAGTCGTAGCAGGTCGCCGAAAAAGCTGCGACTGGACCCACCCTACGACAATGTCTACGACAACCTACCACCTAGTCGAAGTCAAGCTACCGACAACCGGCGACCCATTAGGACGTCCACCTATGACCAAACCTACGACCACACAGGCGACAGCCAAAGTTGACCTACTTCCAACCGCGACAAACAACGACCCTGTCGGCGACAACTGAAGACAATTCAGTCGCCGGTACCTGTCGCCGGTTGACGTACGCAGTCACCAATGGAATTCTCCAAAGTCAGCACCCAGCGACAACCAACAACACCTGGCGACAACCTGCCTCATCCTGGCAACACCTATGACAGCACCTACGACAGAAGACAAGCTGCGACAAGCCCACAGTCACCGAAAAGTTTAGAACATTTCAAAATCCAGTGGCGACCAGAAATACTCTTCAGGTGACTTGAGGACACTACTCACGACCATACAGGCGTCACTCCGCGACCATATGGCGACAGCCTATTTGCCTGTAGTCGCTGAAAAAAATCGCCTAACTGGGACAGGGGCTTTAATACTTATTAAACGTTGCGATAGTACCTGCCTCAACTACCTTCTCCGGCAGCTCGTTCCAGCTCGAACAACCGCACCGCCAATGACCAGAATGATGACCGAAGACCGGAACGCGTCCCGGTAGCCCCAACTTATCCCACAGGCCTCCCAGGGCACTGCGGTGAAGCCGGGCGGCGAGGGCTGTCTAGGCCGAAGGAGCCTCAGCGATGGCAGCGATGGGAGCCTCGGGGCGGCACAAGGAGGTGCCTCGGGGGCAACATTGGCCTTGGCGGCGGTGGGGCCTCGCGGTCAATGGGGAGGGTGGAGACAATGGGGACCCAGCGTGGTGGGACCCCTGGGGACGGTGGGAGAACAATGGGGGACCCATTGTGGGGAAGGGGGGGGGTGTGTGGGGCACTCTAGTTTAGAATCCTCTGTCCAGGGGATAAGTCTGTTTGTTCATTTGTTCCAGTGAAGGCACTGTGCACGCGGCAGCCAGACAAGTCGCATGGCTTTTTCTTTTTGTTTTCACTTTTAATTTCAAGTTTTTGTGTATCTTGTGACTGTCGGCAGACCAATTTCCCTCCAGGGATGAATAAAGTTTATTGTATCGTGTCATATACTCACCACCCTTTGTGTGAAAAGGTTACCCCCTCAGTTTCCTATTAAATCTTTCCCTTCACCTTAAACATCTGTTCTCTGGTTCTCGATACCCCTACTCTGGTCAAGAGAGTCTATGCGTCTACCCGATTTATTCTTCTCATGATTTTGTACACCTCGATAAAAACTACAATATCATGAACATATTTGAAAGTACAGAAGGTGTGCAGGTGCTTAAATTCAAGCCTTGATTCACACACCCAAAAAATCTTGCCCAGCTGATCCAACCAGATCGTAAGCTTAGCATGAAAAAACAAAAATAATTTCTTCTAATATGTAACTTTCTCATTCAATCTATAGAAAACTTAGCTGAGGCCTTAGCTCCTTAGCTTAGCTGAGGAGCAAGACACTGCTTGATGGCTTTAGTTTTAGTTTGGAGACAGCATAGAAACAAGCCCTTTGGCCCACCGAGGCCATGGCGACCAGCGATCGCCACACACTAACACCATCCTACTCGCACTAGGGACAATTTACAATTAACCAATTCACCAAGCCAATTAACTTACAAACCTGTATGACTTTGGAGGAGTGTGGGAGGAACCTGGTGATTCCGGAGAAAACCCACGCATGTTACCAGGAGAACATACAAACTCTCAGTCAGGATCAATCCTGGGTCTCTGGTATAGCAAGGTCGCAACTCTCCCTTTGCACCATCGTGCCGCCAAAGTTTGACTCATCGGTTTTCTGGAAAGCCTTTCTGAGGTGCCAATCTGTTATCTAGTAACTCTAAACTAAACGGAGAGTAAATTAGGATGCTGTTCTTACTGCTTATAACCCTATTTTTGAGGGTTCGACAGTTTAAATATTAATTAACTAAGAAAATACTAATGTTTGGTTTTCCACTGCCAAGCAACAGAACTGAACAGATTTGTCACGGGGGAGTGGGGGCGGTTACTACCAATCCAACATTCAAGATGCGTAAACTACTGCAAAATGCAATGCCCTCCAACTACAAGAACTCTGATGTCAAATTATAGACACAGGAGCAGAATTAGGTCAAGTCTGCTCTGCTATTCGATCGTGGCTGATCTATTTTTCTTCTCAACCCCATTCTCGCACCTTTGACAGATTTACTAATCAAGAATCTGTTAATCTCTGCTTTAAAAATACCCAATGACATGGCCTCCACAGCCTTCTGGGGCAATGAATTCCACAGATTCACCACCCTCTGACTGAAGAGATTCCTTCTCATCTCTCCCCTAAACGTATGTTCTTCTATTTTGAGGTTGTGGCCTCTGGTCCTCAATTCTCCCTTTCTTATTTTTCATGTCAAAGGCACAAAACAAAACTCATTTTTAACAACTAACTAACCCTTCAAGCAATTAGCACAAAAAGTAATGTGTAAAGGATTCTTCTGCCTATTTTGCATGCAAATCTCCACATTTCAGTCTTATACCTCATTGGATCCTTCTTGCCTCTCTATGCAAAAATGCCATTTTGGAGCAAAGTATTCCCTCTTGCAGTCAGAGTGCGGTAGTTTGACGAAGCATGATTTAAACTCTGGTCCGAACCAACACACTGCTGAGCTATTGGTTAAATATTGATGCTATCTCACCTTCTTTACGAGCGTACGCTTGACTTGCTGCAATCACTTGAGGGTAATCTGGATTATAACGTGTTCCTTCTGGGAAAATCACAAGGTAAATCTGAAGAAGAAAATTAAGAGTTATTAAAATATGCGAGGTGCGAGACCGAGTGAGAAAAACTGTCAATGGGTTAGACAGAAGGGAAACAAGTGGACAATGGGCAGGTCAATGGGAAAACTGGAGAGACGGAAGCACCCAATTATTTTAAATATAGGTGCCAAAAACTTCTCAGTGAACTTGAACTTTTCAGTTCAATGCCACCAGGCTCAAGGCATACATGCAAAGGACAGGCTGCTGAGTTATTTTACTGAAGAGACAT
The DNA here is from genome assembly GCF_010909765.2 of Amblyraja radiata. NCBI lineage: Eukaryota > Metazoa > Chordata > Chondrichthyes > Rajiformes > Rajidae > Amblyraja > Amblyraja radiata. The sequence goes on from NC_045960.1 coordinate 17,127,765, forward strand.
AAAAAGCTAGAGTAACTCAGTAGGAACAGGCAGCATCTCTGGAGAGAAGGAATGGGTGACGTTTCTGGTCGAGATCTTTCTTCAGACTGTGTCCTCCTATAAATTAGTACAGGGAATATGGAGCCTGTGCAACTCTACTAACGGCACAGCTGGTAGAGTTGCATGACTCAAAGTGCCAGAAAGCCCAGGTTTGATCTTGACCTTGGGATTTGTCTGTGTGCAGTTTGCCCATTCTCCCTGTGACAGTGCGGGCTTCCTCCGGGTGCTTCAGTTTCCTCCCATTTCCCAACGACATGCGGGTTTGCCGTTAATTAGCCTCTGTAAAATGCCCGTAGTCTGTCGAGAGTGGATGAGAAATGTGAGATAACAAAGAACTAGTGTGAACAATTGATTGATAGTCTATGTGGACTCGGTGGACTAAAAGGTCTGTTTCCATGCTGTATCACTAAATTACACTAAACTTGCAGGCACAAGAGACTTTGCATGCTGGGTTCTGGAATAAAAAACAATGCAGGGCAAAACATCCAAAATCCTTTGCCTCCACAGACGCTGCCAAATTGTTGTGTTCTTCCAGTAAAGTGTGTTTTGTCTAAGATAGGCACAAAGTGCTGGAGTAACTCAGCGGGTACGGCAGCATCTCTGCAAAAAAGGAATAGCTGACATTTTGGGTCGGAACCCTTCCTCAGACTAAAAGAAAGAGAAGGCCAGAACAAAACAGGGACTGCAACAGATAACCTCAGGAAGGGTGGAGGCCACAATGGCCCATTGTTGCCTGGGAAAGATGTGCTATTGACAGGGATACAAGGATGCGAACAGTGGAACTGGTAGGGTGGGGGAGGAGTATGCATCTATATTTTGTTGCCATTCAAACACTTCAAAATCCTAAAATATTTCTTAGTGTCAGTGTTGAAAGAAGCACTCCATTGGTACATTCTATCACCTCAGTAAATAGTATTCTTCTGAATATTCCTCATGATGGAAAACTTTAAAGGATTCTTGATAATGTGAATTGAGGGGAAGAGGACAAGAACATATTAATAGGTTCTGCTGAAGCATACGCATTCCAATTTTACAAATCCCACAATAGAGTGGATGATATTTTGTTATTATTTTTCGAGTGATTAGAAGGGCGGCACAGCAGTAGAGCTGCTGCCTTACAACACCAGAGACCCAAGTTCGATTCCGACTATGGGTGTTGACTGTATGGAGTTTGTACGTTCTCCGTGAACAGCGCAGGTTTTCTTCAGATGCTGTGGTTTCTTCCCACACTCCGTTAAAGTTCTAAATTGTCCCTAGCGTGTGTAGGATAGTGTTACGTGTGTGAGGATTGCTGGTCAGCGTGGACTCTGTGTGCCGAAGTGCCTGTTTCTGCGCTGTATCTCTAAACTAAACCAACGTTTCCGTGAGAACGAGAGAGAAATTACCTCATGTGCAAGGGGTGCCTTTCTGTAGTCAGACTATCTGCACTAAATCCTCACAGCTTAAGTGAATCACTGGCAATTTAAAGAGGAGATATCGAATGGAAATCCCCCACAACCACCAGCACCACCACAATTGCTGCTGCATCTCAAACTCCAATGAAAGTCTCAGCACATTCTGCCTCCAGCAAGCCAAGCACCTCCCAGATTACTACAAAGTCCTACACCATAATATACTAATTGTGCATTTCAGATCCAGACTTGTATGCAAATAATTCATGGTATGTAACAGAAAATATCAAAGGACATCGGAAGTTTATTGTTCAAGGTCTTGCTCAAAATGACAAAATTGGGAGCCTAATATAATTTAGTAACAGCTGGGAAAGATCAAAAGTGCTTTTTGAACATTATGCAGAAAACATATTTTGGCAAAGACAATACATCAATTGAAATGTTGCAATTGCTCCATCTCGAGAACCATGAGAAAAATATATCTGGCAAGAACCATAAAGCTGCAAAACAGACCATCAATAGTTTCTGTTTTATTCATTTTATAATTAACAGTTCTGTTAAATTTATCTTATATGATAGCATGCAGCATTTTAATACACGTACAACTTTTAGCAATAGTGGGGCAATTAGTTGAATTGAGGAATGAGCTCTTATCATTAGTGATGGATTCAGACAGGATACACTACCCCTCTGATTAATATGCCATAACATTTGTAAATATGTAACAACTTTTTAATCTTCCACTGTTCCATGTACAATATGTTCATTGGCATTGGTCAGTACACCATGACTAACCGTTTCCCTCTGTGGTGCACAACTTGAATCTTACTGAGATTACAGCTTAACAATTACTTCCAAATGTACACAATATTAACAATAGCATAGAACACACGATGCCAAGTTAAACTAATCTCATTTGCCAGCAGGTGATGCATATCCTTTTATTCCTTGCGCTTATTTAAAAGCCTCTTAAAAGTTACTATCGTGTCTGCCTCCACCAATGTGTTCCAGACCCCACCACTCTGTATTAAAAAAAAAACGTCCCGTGCATCTCTATCAAACTTTCCCCAACTCACCTTCTAGCTTTGCCCTCTAGTGTTGGACATTTCTACCCTGGGGGGGAAAAGGCTGATTGTATGAACTGCAGATGCAGGTTTATACTAAAGATAGACACAAAATGCTGCAGTAACTCAGCAGGTCAGGCAGCATCTTAGGAGAAAATGGATAGGTGCTGTTTCAGGTTGGGACCTTAACCAGAGGGATCAAGTTCTCAACCAGAAACGTCATTATCCATTTTCTCCTGAGATACTACCTGACCCACTGAGTTACTCCAACATTTTGTGTCTATCTCTGACTGTCTACTATATCTATGCCTCTCATTATTTTATATACTTCTATCAAGTCTCCCCTCAACCTCCGACATACCAGATAAACAAATCCAAATTTATCCAACATCCCCCTGTTAAAGTGTGTTTTTTATGTTTTTTTTAATGTCTTTATGTGGGGGAAGAGGGCACGGTAAGGGGGATACCATCCTTCGGTCGCTTCCTGGAGAGGACGCGACTATTATTCGAGTCGCATCCTCACCCCCCCAGCGGCCTACCTACTGGATTGGCGCGGCCTTTCCTGCCGGGATCGACCAGAGCTCCAGCAGCGGCGGGACAGCGCTGATACATCGCGGGGCTGGCGATGCCTTACCGGGGATCGCCGTCTGGAGCCCGCGGCACCGACATCCTGGAGCTGTGGTTCGCGGAGCTCCCAACGCGGGCGGCGCTGACAAACATCGTGGGGTCCTGCGACTCTGGCCGGCTCGGCCTGCGGACTCGGGAACTGCGGATTCCGGTGGGAGGCGGCTGGTCGGGAGGTCCGGGCCGCTGAGGAGGATTTTCACCGTCAGGGTCCGGCGTCGGCGTTCCATCAGCCCGGCGAGAGGGTCTGAGCATCGGGCCGCCCGGGGTGGCGACTGCGGGTGCTCGGAAGGCCCCGACCACGGGTGAACATCTGGGAAGATCGGAGGGGAGGCTGGCTGGACTATGGTGCCTTCCTCACCTTGGTGCCACTGTGTTATGTTGTGTCGTGGACTTTCTGTGTTTGTGCTTTTCTTTTTTTAATTCAATTTTATTTTTAATATGTTTTATTATTTATTATTTATTTATTTTTATGATACTGCCTGTAAGGAAAATTCATTTCGTTGTCTCTAATTGAGACAATGACAATAAATTTGAATACAATACAATAATTGGCTTGGTATATATGTAAAATTGTCCCTAGTGTGTATAGCATAGTGTTAAGGGCCTGTCCCACTTGGGCGACCTAATCCGCGAGTTCTGGCGAATTTACCCTCGACTCATACTCGCAGCATGGTCGACACAAGGTCGTAGGAGGTCTTTGTAACTCTTCTTCACGCTCGAGAGTGGTCTCCGTGTACTCGAGGCCTCAGCTAGGTCGTGGCGTTTTTTTCAATGCCCGTGAGTAAAAAAAGGTAGCCATGGAAAAAATCAATACTTTTATTCGTAGGTTTAGTCATAGTAGGTAGTCTTTATCATAGTCGAAGGGAGGTTGAAGGAGGTCGTCTTCACTCTCCACTATTCGGTGTCCAATTTTCCCGAAGTTAGTCGTAGCTAGTCGAAGGAGGTCTTCAACATAGTCGAAGGAGGTCTTCAACATGTCATTTTTTTCAAACTCTTCTAAACTCGCCAATTAGGTCGCCCAAGTGGGACAGCCCCTTTAATGTGCCGGGATCGCTGGTCGGTGCGGTGGGCCGAAGGGTCTGTTTTCGCGCTGTACCTCTAAATATTAACGTGGAGTCTCACGCCTCAAGTTTATAAAAAAAATTATTATTATTTTTAATATAATCGGTATTTGGATTTCTATCTTTCAAACTCCCCTCCCTTACCATTTCCCCCTCTTCGATTTCTCTTCCAAAATTCATCCATGTCTTGCCTCATTTTCTGTACCCGATGCAACATGCAATTCACTCCACAAATGTGATGTGCCACCAACATGCTTGCGCATAGATCAATACTTTTGTATGCTTGGTCAAGGAATCACACAGTTGCTTGCTCTTTTCACTCAAATCCCAAGTGCGTTGTTGAGGGCTCGATGCTATTTCCAGCTCAAGTTTCTATCTTATGTCAATTCTGTTCAAGAAGTAATGCGTCAAGACATGGATAAACTGAATCAAGATTTGCAACATCAAAGCAATCTGCTGGAGGAAGGGGGAGAGCGGGGGGGGGGGGGAAGATGGGAGATGAAGAGGGAGAGGAATTGTTTATATTTCGGGTCAAAACCTGGATCAGGACCAGGAGTGAAGAAAGCCAGTGCAAAGAGGAAAGGAAATATCTTATAATCAAAATGCCACATCAAGCCCAAGTACCTTACAGTTTAAGATGATTGCTCCATAGATTTGCCATGGAAAATTAAATAGTGATACCTGACAAATAGAAATACAGTCAATCATTCTTAATGCCCCAAGCAACTGAACCCAAACAATGTAGTCCATCAGTGAAATTTCCAAAAACAAAAGGCAAATTTTAACTTTTACTCTAAATGATTTTCGTGAACAACAGATAAAAAAAGGTTATCAACAGACAACCTGATGATACTGCTGTTCACCAATATCCCTGATGGCCTATTGTCATTTGTACTTCCAACAACTTAAAATATATTTTGTAGGAATAAACCTTCATTGGATCTTTATTCCTCATGGTGGAGGAAAGTTAACAGCCATACACAAGAATATACAGCTCCATTAAATTATGAGTTACTGTAAAACTTGGAAGCATCCACCTTTTAACTTTTCCCTCACTGCCCCAAACTTACTTACAAAATTATTCCATAATTAATTGACATTGTCTTAAATGCTGCAATGTTTATTTTGGATTAAAATTAACAATTTCACTTTAAACATGGTATGTTCACCAGAATATTGGAGAATAGCCCAGAATCCACACTGAAAGGAAGATGCTATCCTTTAGAGTTACTTAATCGTAAATTAATCTAGAAATATATTAATTTACTTATCTACAGGTCCACCACTGATTTTCCTTTCTTTTAAAATCTATTTATTAGATTTTTTTCAAAAGCAATAACAAGACAACAAAAAAATAATGATAAACATAACAATGATATTGATACGTAGGGATCAGGGTTACATTAATGGCAGGTATAATCCAAATATGAGTCCAGTGTCAAAATACGCATTGAATATAGACCTCCCGGTCTCTATGTAAATATAGTTAAGTGTTTAAAAGAGAACTTAAATGTATAAAAACAAAGATAAAAAGAAAAAGAGGAAATAAAATGAGAAAAAACGAAAAAACAAACCACCCCCCTAAACTAAAGGAAAAAAAAGCAAAACAGAATCTGGGCTGCAGAGTTTCAATAATTTAAGTCCCTGTTTGTCGTCAAGTCCGTTCCACCGTATAAAGGTAAAATAATTATTATAACAGTTGGAGAGGGGACAATTTATGTCATATGAAAATGTTGAATAAATCTTCCCCAAGTACTATCAAATTTAACCAAGGGTTCAACAATGTCACTCCTAATTTTAAACATGATATCATTTCTGAGTACCAATGGAGTGGGGTCAGAGGATTAGAATATTTCCATTAAAATAAAATAGATCTTCTGGCAATTAATGTGGTAAAGCAATCAGCCGATGGGCGGAACGGGACAGATGGATAAAATCTAACATTGGTAGCCAAAATATTGCAGTAATGGGATGAGGCTGTAAATCAATACCTAAAACTACAGAAATAGTATCAAAAATTTATTTCCAATATTTTTCCAAAAGTGGGCAGGACCAAAACATGCGAGTCAATGAGGCCACTTCAGAATTACATCTGTCACAGGTAGGATTTAGATGCCCATAAAAATGAGCTAACTTATCTTTTGACATATGAGCTCTGTGAACCACCTTGAATTGTATCAAAGTGTGTCTTGCACACATTGAGGAAGTATTAACTAATTGAAGAATCCCCTCCCATTTCTCCATAGATAAAGAAATTTGAAGTTCTCTTTCCCAGTCATTCTTAATTTTATCAAATGTATCTTTTTAAATTTCAAAATCAGCTCATAGTCGTTATTAAGCCCTTCTGATAAGGGTTCAAATGTAAATATTCTTCCAGGATATCGGTTTGATGTGGTAACGGAAAAAAGGGTAGAGTAGCCCTCAAAAAATGTCTATTTGTAAATATCTAAAAAAATGTGAGTTAGGTAAATTATATTTATTGGAGAGTTGTTCAAAAGACATAAAACAACCATCCGAAAACAAATCACGAAAAGCTACTAATCCCTTCCTCTTCCATAACAGAAAGGCTTGATCAGTACTAGAAGGTTGGAAGAAAAAATTAGATATGATAGGACTCGATAAGATAAAATCATTCAATCCAAAAAACTTACGAAATTGAAACCATATTCGAAGTGTATGTCTTATTATTGGGCTAGTCGTATATTTATTCAATCTCGTAATTGTAAAAGGTAACGAGGCCCCTAGAATAGAAGCCAATGATAGTCCTTGCATAGAATCACGTTCAAGATTTATCCATCCTGGACATTGGGTATCTTCTAAATCTTTTGTCCAAAACGTTAGATAACGAGCATTAACTTTTTCCCAATAGTAGAATCTAAGGTTCGGCAGTGCCAAACCACCATTTAAAAAAAATAATCATTTTGGAGTCAATAATATCAAAGAAAGATTTAGGAATAAAAATTGGTATCGTCTGAAATAAATATAAAAATTTAGGTAGGATAAACATTTTAATAGCATTGATTCGGCCTATTAGAGAGAACATTGGTGACCATTTAGTGAACTGTCATCAATTAAAGGCGTAAAATTGGCTTTAAATAGATCCTTGTGTTTCTTGGTAATCTTAATGCCTAATTAAGTAAAACATTCAGTAGTCAATCTAAATGGAAACTGTCCATAATTCGAAACTGGATTGTTTAATGGAAAAAGCTCACTCTTACTAAGATTTAGTTTATAACCAGAAATACTACTAAATTGATTAAGTAGTGCTACTATTGCCGGAATAGATTTATCAGGGTTAGAGATGAATAATAACAGATCATCTGCATAAAGAGATAGCTTATGTGTCTTATTCCCATGGGACAATACCAGAAATATTAGGGGATTCCCCAATAGCGGTGGCCAAAGGTTCCAAAGCGATATCAAACAGTAAAGGACAGCCCTGTCTAGTACCTCGAAAGAGCCTGAAAAAAGGGGATCCCTGATTATTGGTAAATACAGAAGAAATACAGTATATGATATATCTGCTTGATCCAATAAATAAATATTGGACCAATCTTAAAATTTTCAAGTGTTGAATAAGTATTCCCATACTACTCTATCAAACGCCTTCTCAGCATCAAGTGAAATGACACATTCTGAAGTAAAATATTTTCCAATCTCATAGCTAATATTTTGGAAAGAATTTTGGAATCTGCATTTAACAGTGATATACAGTGGCTTGCACAAGTTTTCATACCCCTTGAACTTTTCCACATTTTGTCACGTTACAACCACAAACGTAAATGTATTTTATTGGGATTTTATGTGATAGACCAACACAAAGTGGCGCATAATTGTGAAGTGGAAGGAAAATTATACATAGTTTTCAAATTTTTTTACAAATAAAAAACTGAAAAGTGTGGCGTGCAAAAGTATTCAGCCCCCCTGAGTCAATACTTTGTAGAACCACCTTTCGCTGCAATTACAGTTGCAAGTCTTTTGGGGTATGTCTCTACCAGCTTTGTACATCTAGAGACTGAAATTTTGCCCATTCTTCTTTGCAAAATAGCTCAAGCTCAGTCAGATTGGATGGAGAGCGTCTGTGAACAGCAATTTTCAAGTCTTGCCAGAGATTCTCAATTGGATTTATGTCTGGACTTTGACTGGGCCATTCTAACACATGAATATGCTTTGATCTAAACCATTCCATTGTAGCTCTGGCTGTATGTTTAGGGTCGTTGTCCTGCTGGAAGATGAACCTCCGCCCCAGTCTCAAGTCTTTTGCAGACTCTAACAGGTTTTCTTCCAAGATTGGCCTGTATTTGGCTCCATCCATCTTCCCATCAACTCTGACCAGCTTCCCTGTCCCTGCTGAAGAAAAGCATCCCCACAGCATGATGCTGCCACCACCATGTTTCACAGTGGGAATGGTGTGTTCAGGGTGATGTGCAGTGTTAGTTTTCCGCCACACATAGCGTTTTGCATTTAGGCCAAAAACTTCAATTTTGGTCTCATCTGACCAGAGCACCTTCCTCCACATGTTTGCTGTGTCCCCCACATGGCTTGTGGCAAACTGCAAACGGGACTTCTTATGGCTTTTTTTCAACAATGGCTTTCTTCTTGCCACTCTTCCATAAAGTCCCGATTTGTGGAGTGCACGACTAATAGTTGTCCTGTGGACAGATTCTTCCACCTGAGCTGTGGATTTCTGCAGCTCCTCCAGAGTTACCATGGGCCTCTTGGCTGCTTCTCTGATCAATGCTCTCCTTGCCCGGCCTGTCAGTTTAGGTGGACGGCCATGTCTTGGTAGGTTTGCAGTTGTGCCATACTCTTTCCATTTTCGGATGATGGATTGAACAGTGCTCCGTGAGATGTTCAAAGCTTGGGATATTTTTTTATAACCTAACCCTGCTTTAAACTTCTCCACAACTTTATCCCTGACCTGTCTGGTGTGTTCCTTGGGCTTCATGATGCTGTTTGTTCACTAATGTTCTCTAACAAACCTCTGAGGCCTTCACAGAACAGCTGTATTTACACTGAGATTAGATTACACACAAGTGGACTCTATTTACTAATTAGGTGACTTCTGAAGGCAATTGGTTGCACTGGATTTTATTTAGGGGTATCAGAGTAAAGGGGGCTGAATACTTTTGCACGCCACACTTTTCAGTTTTTTATTTGTAAAAAAATGTGAAAACCATGTATCATTTTCCTTCCACTTCACAATTATGCGCCACTTTGTGTTGGTCTATCACATAAAATCCCAATAAAATACATTTACGTTTGTGGTTGTAACGTGACAAAATGTGGAAAAGTTCAAGGGGTATGAAAACATTTGCAAGCCACTGTAGGTCTATATGATGTCACTTCAATAGGATCTTTGTCTTTTTTAAGAATTAAAGAAATAGATGCTTCATAAAAGGATTGTGGTAATCTATTCATTAAAAAGCTTCATTAAATACCTTGCATAGCCAGGGAGACAAGTAAACTTGAGAATTCCAATGTAAACCCATCTAAACCAGGAGCTTTACCAGAATTTCCCGGCACTCTTGGTTCCAGAGCCTTGCCATTTTATCTGTTTTGCCGGACCAGATGTCACCGTCTGGGGAGCAGAGTGGCCACAGAAGATGAGAACCGATCTGTCGGCTCTGGTCGGGGTTTAGTTCCAGCTCCGGCTGCAGGCGGCAAATTGACTTGGCCGATTGTCCACAGAACTCAGTTATGGGAATGGATCTGTCGGCTCCGGTCAGGCCAGAGTTCCAGAACCCCTGCCGCAGGTGGCAAATTCAACCTGCCGATCTGCCCCGGATGAGATAGAGATCGGCTGCCCCACCCAGCATAGGAGCCACATTTTCGGGGGGGGGGGGGGGGAGGGGATTTTGGGTGGCGGAGGGGATTTTGTCCGGAATAAAGACGGGGGCCGGGAAATCAGCTGCTGGAAAATCGGTGGTGCACCTGTACTTTGGAATCAACTGTGAAAAAAATCAACTGATCTTCGCAATAATTTATATTTCCAAGCCTTCTGATTTTTGGGTACATCTTCAAGCCGGAGATATAAAGCTACAGCTGGTGGTGCAGCAACATTAAGAAGGGTACTAAATACATTTATTTTGTGCAACAAAACAGTTAGCAACTGGGCGAGAAAATTTAATTGTTCCAAAATTAATTAATGTTACAAACAAGTCATCATCCACTTGTGTATTAGATAGAAAGAAAGAAACAATACTGCAAAAATGAAAAATAAAATGTGCTTTAGGCAATATTTATTCATCGAGATCTAAACAAGAATGAAATACTTACTGGGGCTCCTGATTTTATCTGTTGCTGTAGTTTATTAGTCATTGCCTTTTCACTAAATTTGGCACTTCGCTTAACATATATTCCTCCATGCTGAAACATAACATAGATAAGGTTCATTAGGTTTCAAAATAGAATCATTAAAAATCCAACATAACCAACTATACAAGTCAGTTGCCTTCCGCAAAGACCGCTCCCTCCATAACTCCCTTGTCAATTCTTCCCTTCCCTCTTGTACCACCCCCTCCCCGGGCACTTTCCCTTGCAACCGCAAGAGATGCAACACTTGTCCCTTTACCTCCCCCCTCGACTCCGTTCAAGGACCCAAGCAGTCGTTCCAGGTGCGACAGAGGTTTACCTGCATCTCCTCCAACCTCATCTATTGCATCCGCTGCTCTAGATGTCAGCAGATCTATATCGGTGAGACCAAGCGGAGGTTGGGCGATCTTTTCGCCGAACACCTCCGCTCGGTCCGCAATAACCAAGCTGACCACCCGGTGGCTCAGCACTTCGAGTCCCCCTCCGTCTCCGACCTCTCTGTCCTGGGTCTCCTCCATGGCCACAGCGAGCAACACCGGAAATTGGAGGAACAGCACCTCATATTCATATTCAACTTTAATTGTCATTGTCAGTGTACAGTACAGAGACAACGAAATGCAGTTAGCATCTCCCTGGAAGAGCGACATAGAATATGATTTCAATAAATAAATCTTTTTACATGTATACAGACACAGTGTTTTTCCTGAGGGAGGAGTGTCCGGGGGGGGGTGGGAGGTGATTGACAGTCACCGAGGTACATTGTTGAGTAGTGACAGCCGCAGGGAAGAAGCTGTTCCTGGACCTGCTGGTCCGGCAACGGAGAGACCTGTAGTGCCTCCCGGATGGTAGGAGGGTAAACAGTCCATGGTTGGGGTGAGAGCAGTCCTTGGCGATGCTGAGCGCCCTCCGCAGACAACACTTGCTTTGGACAGACTCAATGGAGGGGAGCGAGGAACCGGTGATGCGTTGGGCAATTTTCACCACCCTGCAGTGCTTTCCGGTCAGATATAGAGCAGTTGCCATACCATACTGTGATACAGTTGGTAAGGATGCTCTCGATGGTGTAGCGGTAGAAGTTCACCAGGATCTGAGGAGACAGATGGACCTTCTTCAGTCTCCTCAGGAAGAAGAGACGCTGGTGAGCCTTCTTGATCAGAGTTGAGGTATTGTGGGTCCAAGAGAGGTCATCGGAGATGTTGACCCCAGGAACCTGAAGCTAATATTCCGCTTGGGGATGCTGCATCCTGGGGGCATGAACATCGAATTCTCCCAATTTTGTTAGTCCTTGCTGTGTCCTCCCCTTCCTCAGTCCCCCTGCTGTCTCCTCCCATCCCCCAGCCTTCGGGATCCTCCTCCTTTTTCCTTTCTTGTCCCAGCCCCCCCCACCCCCGATCAGTCTGAAGAAGGGTTTTGGCCCGAAACGTTGCCTATTTCCTTCGCTCCATAGATGCTGCTGCACCCGCTGAGTTTCTCCAGCTTTTTTGTGTACCAACTATACAAGTGTTTGACAGAAGGTATTAATGTTAAAAACAGAAAATTGTCCATGTATAAACTGCATTGGTTCTGTTCACACTCGCACAGTATTAATTTTCTACTTTGAAATTCTTAGGCTAATTTTAAACGTGCAAGAACCGGCAGTAAAAATAGTGTACAGTTGCAGATGAGGTTATGCATGCGCGCGATGCTTGCATGCGTGTAATTATGTCCCAGCTCAGGGTAAACCTTTATAGTTTCATAAAAATCATAAGTTTGAACATAGCAAGGGTATTTGGATTTGGTCAGCAGAGTTCAACGAGTCAGAGCACCAAGCTTTTGCTTTCTTCCCTAGGAAGGCCACAGAAAAGTCTGATCTCTGACTTTGTCACTTCCACATGAAGAGGTGGCTCAACATTCTTCTGGGTGTTTATTTGCATAGTCACCAAATTTCTCAACCTCACAAGGTGGAATTGTCAAACTGTCCGCCAAATTAAATATCTGGTGACCAGAAATTAAAAATCAAGGCCACCACCGTAATCAAGGATGAGTCTCACCCTGGTCACTCCCTCTTTCCCCCTGTCCCATCAGGCAAGAGGTACAGAAGTGTGAAAACTCACACCTCCAGATTCAGGGACTGTTTCTTCCCAGCTGTTAACAGGCAACTGAACCATTCTATCACCAACTAGTGAACAGTCCCGAGCTGCCATTGGAGACTCTTTGACTCTTAATCAGACTTTACTGGACTTTAACTAGCACTAAACATTATTCCCTTTATCGTCTATCTGTACACTGTGGATGGCTCGATTATAATCACATAGAGTGTTTCCGCTGACTGGATAGCTTGCAATAAAAAGTGTTTCACTGTGCCTCTGTACATGCGACAACAAACTAAACTAAATCAGTGCCATCTTTCCATATACCTGGTCAGCCATGTAAACATAGAAACATAGAAAACAGGTGCAGGAGTAGGCCATTCGGTCCTTCGAGCCCGCACCGCCATTCAATATGATCATGGCTGATCATCCAACTCAGTATCCTGTACCTGCCTTCTTTCCATACCCCCTGATCCCTTTAGCCACAAGGGCCACATCTAACTCCCTCTTAAATATAGCCAATGAACTGGCCTCAACTACCTTCTGTGGCAGAGAATTCCACAGATTCACCACTCTCTGTGTGAAAAATATTTTCCTCATCTCGGTCCTAAAAGATTTCCCCTTTATCCTTAAACTGTGACCCCGTTCTGGACTTCCCCAACATTGGGAACAATATTCTTGCATCTAGCCTGTCCAACCTTTTAAGAATGTTGTAGGTTTCTATAGGATCCCCCCTCAATCTTCTAAATTCCAGCGAGTGCAAGCCGAGTCTATCCAGTCTTTCTTCATATGAAAGTCCTGCATCATAGGAATCAGTCTGGTGAACCTTCTCTGTACTCTGTACTCCCTCTATGGCAAGAATGTCTTTCCTCAGATTAGGAGACCAAAACTGTACACAATACTCCAGGTGCTTGGTTTATTCTGAAGCGGTGTGCCACATTATGGTGATTATGAAGAATAGTGTGGTGTAGCTGCAGCTGAAGACAAGGTTAAAAACTTGACCTTTCACACCCACATCAGCTGGAACTTACACAATGTTGAACGTTGAACGTTGAGCAGTGAGCACTAGCTCAATGGTAATAACAGCAATCTTAAAGATTTCTGATCAACAACTGTTAGACATGACAGACTGCAAGCCATTTTCCCCTCCCCAATCACCATCATTGCCCTGACCTCCAATTACTCTATTTACTCCTGTTAGGAATTGAGGCATATGTGTGATTTTGTATCTATCTTCGGTGTAAACCAGCATCTTTAGCTCCTTCCTACACAATGGGAAATGTTTGCTCTCTGACCTGTAGGTCTGTGTCCAAGATGGCTGCCGTGAAGAGAGAGTGGACGTTGGCGCGCTTTGGCTGCCGCTGCTCTCTCTTCACACTGTGTTTTTGATTTTCTGTTTTTGGATTGAATTCTGTTTTTAATTTGTGTCACTGTGATGTCTTTAATTACTTGTTTAATTCCGATTATATGTTTTTATTACGATTACTATGTAAGGTGTCCTTGAGATGTATGAAAGGCGCCCATTAAATAAAATTTATTATTATTATTATTATTTAAACCAGCTTTCAGAAAAATAAACTAGCTTTTATCTATATTACTAAAAGTCTGTTCTTGACCGGTTTTGGCGATCTGTGCTGCGATTTCCGAGAGAACGGCGCCACCTACGGCTGTCATTTTTGGCCACCTCGCTCAGAGCCCCCCTCCGCCGCATGTGTGCAGAGGATTTTTCCAATCAATGAAAAATGACAGAGATATTAATGATTTTACAAAATTCTCCATTCTCTCTGCTGCCCCCGCTGGCGGCAGGGGGGATGGACTATAAAACCAGGAAGTGGTGTGCCTCAATTAGTCTGCAAGCTGGAGGAAGGCAGAGGGTCACGTTTCTCTGAGCTGTGAATAACACTGAACACATGTCCACACAACTGTGAGTAAGTACCCTTAATGTGGTTTGAAAATGAAAATATGGTTAAAGTAAAAAAGCACTGCCTGCAAATGGTTGTTTGGGGGGTTTGGGTTGAAATAAAAAGGCACTCTCTCTTCCCCCCCCTCTCTTCTTCCCCCCCCTCTCTTCTTCCCTCCCCCTCTCTTCCCCCCCCTCTCCTCAACTCCCCCCTCTCCTCCCCTCTTTTTCTCCCACTCCTCCCCTCCCCACCGTCCCTCCCCTAACCCCCCTCCCCTCCACACACCCCTACCCCCTTCCCTCCACGCTCCCCACCTCCCCCCCTCTCTCTCTTCTCCCCTCCACCCCCACCTTTCACCTCTCACCCACCCTCCCTCTTCTCCTCCTCGCCACCCCCTCTCCCTCTTGCCCCTCTCTCTGTGTCTCTGCCCCTTCTCTCTCTGCCCTCACTCTCTACCCCCCCCTCTAGATGTGACTGCAAGTTGGGGGCTATGCGTCAGTAGATAGGGTGGTTATGGGGTAAAAGGAGCAAATTAATAATATTAATATAATATCAAGGGGGGGTAATTAGCGTGAGTGCAGGAGGGGGGGATAGTTAGTGTGTGTGACGCTGCATGCCGCCTCCCCCCCCCCACAACCGCACATTGGGGGAACAGACCCAACGGGTCTGCACTTGGTCTAGTTTATTGTTAAATGGTTTGCAGTGTTACTTTTACAGATTAATGTACAGATTTCAGTAATGGGTAACTGGCAGATCCTGAATGTTCGTCTTTCTCTTTCATTTAATTGCATAGAATGTTTAGTTAGAGGGAGCAGTTCGCAGGGATGCCAACATTGGGTGAGAGTTGAGAGTGAGAAATTGTGAGGGAGTGTAGTGACCGAGGGGGGGGAGGATGTGGGAGCTTTGGCATTTTTCAGCTGGAAAATGTGCAATCTGGTGCATACTGTAGCGAGTCTTTTAACTTACACTTGAATGCAACATTTATGCTTCAAATTGGATTAGGTATGAATAAGGTTAGGCCAAATTTCATTCCGAATTACATTCCACAGTAGAGCCAGGCTCTGATCAACAGGTGCAGCACATATACCTTAGTATATTCATGTACGGAAATCAGATTATAATTCATGCTCTTACGCATATATAGAGAGAAACAAAAATATAGAAACAAGGCAAGAGGAGTCAGACTTCCATCACTGTTCTGCACAAATAAATCAATCAACCTTACCCTTTGACTATAGAAACAAGACAAAAATAATGCCACATATTCAACCGTATATGGTTCAATGAAATTAATATATGTAAAACATATATATGGATACAGGCCCTTCGGCCCACAAAGTCCACACCGACCAGCAATCTACCATATACCAGTTGTATCCTACACGCCAGGGACAATTTACAGAAGCCAATTAATCTACAAACTTCTTTCGGATGTGGGAGAAACTGGAATATCCAGCGAAAACTATATGGTCATAAGGAGAATGTACAAATACTGTACTCACAGCACCCTTAGTCAGGATCAAATCTGGGTCTGTGGTGCTGCAAGGCAGCAACTCTACCGCTGTGCCACCGTGCCACCCCATTAAATTATTTTTTCTGTAATATATTTATTATGGTGTCACGTCAATAAGGATGAACACATGAATCTGATTTCTGCCCTTAGTTAGATAACACACATCTCCAGTCATTGTGTTTTATGGCTAGAGGGGAGATGAGGGTCAGTGACCCAGGGGAGGTGAGGGTCAGTGACCCGGGGGTCCGGGGGAGGTGAGGGTCACTGACCCTGGGGTTGGGCATCGGAGCGGAGCCTTAGCCTGAGGTTCATCCCCGCGGCTCCGGAGACGGCACCGACGCCCCCACTCACCTGGTCAGCTCCTGGCCAGGGTTAAAATTCCATGCGGTGTGGTCAGAACGGCTAGCTGCCGTAGGTGAGGGTGCCGTAGGTGAGGGTGGGAGGTGTGAGCAATTAAATTGCTCATTCTTTACGGGAAACCCGCCGACAGAAAACTATTCTCATTGGTGAGTGTGGAGGAGCGTGACTTTATTTATTCATTTATATATATATTTTTTTAAATGAGCGTGAAAATTTCGTCAAATGCGTGAGAGTTGGCAGCCCTGAGTTTGGTTAGATTAAGATGCAGCTGCGACAAGAAAGGATTAGAGTCAGGCCCATTCACTAAATGCCTTACCCACATACATTGCACTAACACCCATAGATGGGAGAAAGGGCAACCACAGGGAGTCTAACTACATTTAACACTAAATAGAAAGAAAGAGCGAACTTCCCTTATTAATTTTTGAAAGGTATTGCAAGTTCATGCGTATTTATTCCAGACTGCAGCTAAGGTCAAGTCTGGAAAAAACCTACATAGGCCAGCACAAGACAAGGAATTGGGTTCAGTATCGGAAACGCCACCACACACAAATCGAACAAGACCAGTGGCAGAGGAATGAGATACACTGTGAATTCATGAGAATGTTATCAGAACTAAAAACCTTTTGGGGACATTTTGCACAGATCTTTGCTATTTGTCTCACAAGCACAGTTGTTAACTATCTACCGAATAGGAACTTCCATCTTTAGGCAGTAGATAGTCCTGCCAATGCTGAAGAATATCACTATTATTTGCAAGTTGCTGGGCCTCCTGTGTTCTTTCCATCTGTTCTCTGGGTCCCAGGCCTTTTGTTGGATCTTGGCTTTATGTTTGCAGTTGATCATTCTTGGCCATTCTTACCAAACCTCATCCTGCCTCTCCGCCCAGAACCTTGGCTTCGGCGGCGGCACAGCGCTGGAGCGCTATCGCGGAGCGGGCGATGCCTTGCCCGGGTCGCCGCGCTGGAGCTCCGGTGAGCTGAGACCGCTGGGTAAAACATCGCGGAGCTGCGGGACTATGGAGCGGCCAGCGGCGCTGAACTTAACATCGGGAGCCTGGGATCTCTAGATGAGATCGCCAGTTGTGGAGCTCCAACCGGCGCGGCCTTGTTGGCTTCGGAAACCGCGGCCTCCAGTGCGGAAGCGGCCGTTCCAGGGTTCCCAGGCCACTGGGAGGACTCTCCAGACGCCGGAGCAACATCACCCGGCGAGAACGGCCTGGAACATCGGGCCTCCGTAGAGGCAACTGTGGAGGCCTCAATGGGCCCGACTATGGGTGAACTGGGGTTGGGGACTGGACTTTGTGCCTTCCCCCACAGTGGCTCCCACCATGAGAGGATGTTTTTTGTGTTTAAGACTTTCATTGGTGTTATGTCTGTATTCTTTTTTTGTGTGCTGCAAAATGGCAAAAAGCATTTCACTTCACTACACCTGGGTGTATGTGAATGTGACTAATAAAATACCTTTGACCTTTGATACCTTTTACACAGATGCTGATAGATCTAAGAGCAATCCAATTCCATGGTTACTCATCTCCAATTCGTTCAGAGTTGTTAGGTTGCCTGCAAAAACAATAGTACTGTCTTTACAAGCTCCTTGAAACTTGCTGCAAAATGGAGTGGGAACGTTCAGAATTGGTGCAAAGCATGGAGTCCCTCTGGTGGATCACCGAAAAGCCTGAGCAAACAATGGACAGAGTGAACTGCCACCACAACTACCCCAACCCTGCCCTATCGCCTGTGTCCCAGCAAACAGGCCTGGTTCACTGCTGCAGAGGATCCACTCGCCGCGCACCAACGACAAAGGACCAGCTCGCCGCAGACTGAGGTCAGAGGGCTGAGGATCGCCTGCTGATGACGGAGGACCCGTCGGTAGGCCCGGCTCGCCCACCGTGAATTCCAAACTCGTTCCAGAGCCACCACCATCGATGGGAAGCGCGCGCGCAGCTGGGAGCGAGGAGGGACCATGAGCGAGGTGGACCAGCAAGAACAATGGTGGAACCGGTGAGCGACCGCTGTGAATGGACGGAACAGAGGGTTACACGGCAGTGGGAGTGGGGGAAAGGTGGGGTATGTGCCGAGATGGAAAGGGGAACTGGCTGCTCAAGATTGATAAGAACTTCTTCACAATATTCTAGAGCACTCTTCCCAAAAAGCTATTGCAACTCAAATATTGAGATTGGCACCCATTTTTACAGTAAGCATGTATAATTTGTTCGAAAACATTCTGGTATTACAGAAATATCTTAATCATTTTGCCTTTACCACCATGAAGGTTATTTCTGACAGGATCTCACAATAAAAGGTTCATCCTTTGTGCCAGAATAAACAACTAGAAAACCATTCAATAGATAAGATCACGGTTGAAACCAAATGCCATTAGAAAAAACAAGACCAGACCATTAGACCCTTTAGTTCCTGTCCAAAGAAGGGTTCCGACCCGAAACATCACCTATTCCTTTTCTCCAGAGATGTTGCCTGACTCGCTGAGTTACTCCAGCATTTTGTGTATGTCTTCAGTATGAACCAGCTCCTTCCTCCACAAGACCAGACCATTTATGTGTTTATTCTATTGCACATCACCTCGATGACCTCCAAGATACAAACGTGGACTTCAGACTGCGAGAATGCATAAACTGCAAAGACCCTATAGTGTTCATGGAAAGGGACTTATCCCTGCTTTCAGGGATGAGGCACTTTAGATAAGCAGAAAGACTGGTACAGAAGTGAATCCACTAGAAGCGACTCAGACTCTTATTTAAAATCATGAAGGGTCCAATGATAGAGAAAAATTTGGCAGAAGAAAAATAGCAGCAAAAGTGACACCAGAAAAAAATATTTTTAATTGCAGGAAAGGGTTCAGATCTGGAATTTAGTGGAAGTAGTTTCAATCACAGCATGCAATAGATCTGATTAACCGAGTTAACAGGAAAATAAAACGAAGAGTTCAGGAATGCTGGAGAGGTGGTTTGTGAGCACGGCTGGTTTACACAGGCACAGAACTAGCACAGGCTCCCAATGGCCACCTTACACCTTGTAACTTTATCTTAATTCTGCGAAAGAGTGACCTGGACAACCACACAGTCACTGGCTTAATGCGGCAGCAGCCTGCATTGTGAAATAAACTGTCCATGATAGTAATCCCTCAGTGAAATTTAAGTGGAAGTGCTCCAAAAGATGCGCTGCTAACTCAGTCTTGTGTATAGTGTCCTCTTTCCTCTACGAGTTGCAGCACTGTCTCAGCTTCTTGGACAGTCTCGCTGATCCGCCACCCACCAATTTGTGAGGTACCCTTTTGAAAGCAAAATCAATCCAGTGCAATTAAAACTTGAGAAAGATGAAAGGCCAAGGTGGTAGATGTGTAGAGGATGTTTTCAATAGTGGGAGAGTCTAGGACCCGACGGCCTCTCTATTCTAAGGCGCAGCCTTAGAATAAAAGGGCGTAACTTTAGATTGAAGAGGATGATTAATTTATTTATTCAGGGGGTGGTGTAGCTGCGCAATTCATTGCCACAGATGACTGTGAAAGCCAAGTGATTGGGTATTTTTAAAGCAGAGATTGATAGGTTCTTGATTATAGGGTGTCAAAGGTTACAGGGAGAATGGAGTTCAAAGGGAAAATAAATCAGCCATGATAGAATGGCGGAGCAGACTTTATGGGCCAAATGGCCTATTTCAGCTCCTACGTCTTATAGAGAACAAGACAGAAATCAGGCTTGCACGACAGATGATAGGCCAATCGCCGCCACAGTGACCAACAGCCAACGAGCTGACAAGAGTTTTGTGATTATAAAAGTTTATGGAGATTTTTTCCACAGGATGTGTGAATCATTGACAGTCAGCATTTATCATGCACCTTAATTATTGGAATAAGTTGCTTTGCCAGCCGTTTCAGAGGACAGCAAGAGTCAACCATACTGCCGTGGCCTTATCATATATGTGTTAGATCCAAGAGACATTGGCATATTTCTTCTCTCACTGACAATTGGAATAATATAATGTTTATGTATACTGCTTTTTACTTTTGTATTTTAAGATTGTTCAATCAACTCTATTTAAATTCCCCACTTTAGGTTGCGATTTGAATCGGTCATTCCTTATTTATAAAACACATGGTTCTGGATCTTTAGTCAACTACATAACTGCTAAATTTGTTGGCAGTAATTCTGTGATTCTAATCTATGAAAACGTTGCCAGCAATTTAATAATGTGACAATTGATTGCCATTTTAAATGATATTGCCATTTTAAATAACAGAAGCAAAACACTTTAAATGCTGCACATCTAAAACAAACAGAAAATACTAGAGATTTTTAGCCAGTCTGACAGCAAAGAAACAATTACCATTTCAGATCAACTTTTCATCAGAACTGGGAAGACGGACAAAATATTTAAGATGCAGAGAAAGAGGTGGAGAGAATAAATATGGGCGAGAAGGCAGATGTGACTAACATACAGTGATTAAAAAGTGAGAGAGGCTGGTAAATGCATTTGTGAATTATGGAAGGTGCAAATAGGAAAAGCAAAATAATTATCAGCTGCCTGACCTAATCATTTTTATAATATTTTCTACTTTTGCGTCAAAGAATGTGGTCGACACTGAAGCTGATGTCACAAGATTTTATTCTAAATTTAGTTTAGTTTGTTTACACGTGTACCGAGGTACAGTGAAAAGCCTTTGTTGTGTGTTAACCAGTCAGTGGAAAGACAATACACGATTAATTTCTCGTCACAAAATGAGCAAGGGCAAATAAACTGATGGCATAACCCTTCATGATGCCTCGGCAAGGCCACCAGCATAATCAAGGACCAGTCTCACCCTGGACATTCCCTCTTCTTCCCTCTCCTATAAGGCAAGAGGTACAGAAGTGTGAAAATGCATACCTCCAGATTCAGAGATAGTTTCTTCCCAGCAGTTATCAGGCAAATGAACCATCCTACCAACAACTTGAGAGCAATCCTGACCGACCATTTACCTCATTGGAGACCCATAAACTATCTTAAATTGGACTTTAATGGACTTTGTCTTGCCCTAAATGTTATTTATTTTATCCTGTGCCTGTATGCTATGGACAGCTTGATTGTAATCATGCATATTCTTTTCACTGACTAGAAAGCATGTATACTGGTTTTTACTTTTGTTCTTTAAGATTGTTCAATCAACTCTATTTAAATTCCTCACGATGGGTTGCGATTTGAATCTGTCATTCCCTATTTTTAAAACACATGGTTCTGGATCTTTAGACAACTACGTAACTGCTAAATTATTGTTGGCAGTAATTCTGTCACAAAAAGGCTTTTCACTATACCTCGGTACACGTGACGATAAGCTAAACTTAACTTTGAATCCCAGAATTACTGATAAAACACAAAGTACTTGTGCTATAACACCAGGATAAGCGCTCAACCAGGAAATCAAAGCCCAATGCCAAAGTAGTACCTAAACTACCGACATATACTTATGCTATAGGACAATAACTAACTTCATATTCAACAATAACTATCTCCATGTTAACAAATACAAGCTAAATGATTAACTAAGAGCCCCAATCCCAATGCAATATGAGAATCTAAAATGCCTTTACTCAGTTGAACCATGGGACAACAAAAACTGGGGTTATCCAGTGGCCACCTCCCTTCACTGGTTATTCTGTTACTGGAATTCACTGAATTCAAGAGGTGGCACCGTACCTGGGAAAAGTACCATCCATACAACGGAAGCCACTTCAGTCCATCCTTTAGGACATACCGCACATGACCAAGTGCTCTTTGTCGGATGGCTAGCATGTCAGCAATGATCCAGTCAACTGAATGGGAAGAAAAATATATTGTTGACAGAAATTCCTAATCAATTATGTTCATTAATACACACAGCCGCAAACAAAATCATTTTTACCTTTGAATTAAATAAGGTAGCCCAGGAAAAAAATATCCACAAGGATTCTCGTCCCTTTTGAATCTACTCTTCAACACATAACAAAGCAGTCTGCAATATTTCCAATGAATGGCTATAACTATATTTATAGGACCTCAACAACCCTGGAATTTGGAAATAAATATTGCATTTAATTTTAAGATGGAACCGACACAACATTTAGTCATGCCATTTAGCAGAATCATTGCTTGGAAAAATTCCAGCTTTTTCATATACGCACGAAAAAAACTCTCGTGATTTACTACTTGCAAAATTTAATTAAACCAAGTAAGAAAGCAAACATATTCAGCATTAAACCTGTCATATAAATGTGAAGAGAATACATCAGTTGGCGGGGTCAGCCTTACAGCATGGAACAAGGCCCTTCAGCCCAACCTGCGCATGTCAACCAACATGCCCCATCCACACCAGTCCCACCTGCTTGCATTTGGCCTCGATTCCTCTAAACCTTTCCTCTATATGTACGTGTCCAAATGTCTTTTATATGTTGTTATAGTCCCTGCCTCAAACTCCTCCTCTGGCAGCTTGTTCCATTTACCCACCACCATCTGTGTGAAAAAGTTCATATTAAACCTTCCCCTCTCACAAACCTTTGTCCTCTGGTTCTTGATTCCCTTGTTCTGGGTAAAATACTTTGTACATCTACTCTTATCTATTCTCCTCTACAAGAGCACCCCTCATCCTCAAGCGTTCCAAGGAATAAAGTCCCAGCCTGCCCAATCTCTTTTTTGCTCAGGCACTCAAGTCCCCATAAGTTGGGAGTACAATGAAGATCCATGATCTGGCTTGTCAGCAGTGCCAGCTCATCGCTCCTGCACCTAGTTTCATACAATCGTTAAATGGTTTTGTTCCCTTTATATAAAAACCTACTCTGGGTGCTTTGCTTAATTTCCATTTACTGTAAATAGACTGTTCAGTATCCATTATTTAAAAGTTAATGATATTCACTAAAAATAAATATTGAATTTTACAAAGAATTCCATCACAATGTAAATATGTTTAAAAAACAGTGGAAGTAGCAAACAGGTCAAGTCTATTGAGATGGGTTTTGCTCATCACTTTCTAGTGGTCTTCGATATACCATATATCCAAAAATGTCCCCCCCCCCCCCCCCAGAAACAGCAATATAGAGCTCAACATTACCGCTTTTCTTATAATTACGCTATCTCAAGACCAATACCACGTAGGCAGATACTTCCTTTAACAAAATATCAGGGACACAGGTCACAAACCTCCGTCTTCACCATCTCCCTAATAGCTGTTCGAAGCCAAACCAGTCTTACCTGCCATCAGTTGCGCTTCTTGTTCCATCACCATCGCTTAACCTCGTTCACATTTCCCAATTCCACTGCAGTTGCAGTTCACTTCATATTAAAACCCTCACCTTTCATACATTTGACCACTGCACCATTTCCTGGGTGACTTCCCTTCTTCTATCCTACATTTATACTTACTCCTTTTTATAAACTCTTCCAACTATTCCTGAACACACACCTTCCCTTTCATCCATCATCCAGGCCTAATGAAATAAACCAATACCCTAATTTTGAAACCCTGAAATCTATTTCCGATTGCCTCCAAGGCCTCATGAGCTTCACTTTGGCCGTGCAATTGCTGACATTTCTATTTTTCTTTTCATTTTTGGCCTCTTGAACACTGCTCATTTTATTCACTTCACTGATTGACAGCTGTGTCTTTCATCATAGGCTCCCAAAATTGAATCAAAACTACTTGCCTCTGTGTCCTAAAAGCCATTTCTTACCAATTTGAGCATCTTTCTTAGCTTTAACACAATTTTCCTCTGCTCTCCATGTTCAAAACAAAGGATATGCTACAATTTCAGGCACACACTGTACAACTGCTTTGTTCCCTTCACCAGAAGGCTTTGGAATTTTTGCAAGCGAGAATTTCATTGTCCTATCTGGGACACATGACAATAAACTCTCTTGACTTGACTTGGATCTCCTCGACATTCAAAGAACTTTAAATTATTTAAATACTTACTGACATGATACGAATCAAAAACTAGGTACAATGCAAAATAAGAAGAGTGAACTATAAAAGAACATTTAACATGGTAAATTATGCTAAAGCCGTAAAGAGTACGGGTCAGCACGGTGGCGCAGCAGTAGAGTTGCTGCCTTACAGAGACCTGGGTTCAATCCTGACTACAGGTGCTTTGTCTGTACAGTTTGCACGTTTTCCCCATGATCAGCGTGAATTTGCTCTGGGATCACCCGTTTCCTCCCACATTCCAAACCCATATGGGTTTGTAAATTGTCCCTGGATAGACACAAAATCTGGAGTACTCAGCGGGTCAGACAGCATCTCTGGAGAAAATGAATAAGTAATGTCTTGGGTCGAGACCATTCTTGTCCTGACCGTGTGTGGAATATAGTGTATGGGGATCGCTGGTTGGCGTAGACTCGGTGGGCCGAAGGGCCTGTATCTCTAAACTAAACTGTATTGTTTCCCGCAACAGAAGACTTTGGTTATCCCAGACGGCCAAAGAACTTTAAATAATTTAAATACTTACTAACATACTACCGATCAAAAACTAGGCATACTGCAAAATAAGGGAAGAATAAAAGAACATTTAACGTGGTAAATTATGCTGAAGCCTGAAAGAGTATTCTACATAGTCGAGAATAAATATAATTTAAGAATCAGAACACACATTTTAAAGTCTTAACAATTGGCAAATTCACACACCTGTGCATTGATGGTTAGACAAATAAATCACATTCTCCTTTTTGCTTGGCAGGGTTCCATATATAACCACCTGCAAAAAAGATAAGATGTGGAAAGCATTAATATTCATTGGCGGAAGAAATACAATTTGACATCCCAGTAAATTCCAATGTATTCAGCATTTAAAAATTGTCCAAAGGTCATTAAATGAGATAATATTCATTATACAATCAGTCCACCATTTGCATGGAATTACTACCTTGCATTGAGAAGTCGTGGCATTACCAATATCTATGTTAAATAATCCAACTCTGCAAATTTATGATGCAACTTAAATATCATACAAGCATGGCACACGAGAAAATGTATTTCTCTATCATACAATTTAGGTCCATTGTCAGATTGTTTAAAAAAAATTTGTCCCATTGCTTTCCCCTTTGCATTACAGTGGATGTCGTAATGATGTTTCCACTAGTGGGAGAGTCTAGGACCAGAGGTCATAGCCTCACAATAAAAGGATGTTCCTCTAAGGAGAAGAGGAGGAATTTCTTTAGTCAGAGGGTGGTGAATCTGTGGAATTCATTGCCACAGAAGGCTGTGGAGGCCAAGTCAATGGATATTTTTACAGCAGAGCTAGATAGATTCTCAATTACGACAGGTGTCAGGTGTCATGGGGAGAAGGCAAGAGAATGGGGTTGAAAGGGAGAGATAGATCAGCCATGATTGAATGGCAGAGTAAAGTTGATGGGCCGAATGGCCTAATTCTGCTCCTATAATGTATGGAGTACGTATGGAAATACGTCTCCTGTTTCCTGCAATTCTACACTCGATCTCCCCTCTTCCCAAACAGAACAAGGATAGAGTTCCACTGGTCCTTACCATTCACGCACCAGCATCCGCATCCAATACATAATTCTCCGACAATTCCACCACCATCAATGCGATCCCATCACCAGTCACATCTTGCCAACCCACCCCTTTCCACACTGTGAAGACCACATACTCCACAACTTCTTGGTTCACTCCTACCATCCCTTTTCCAGCTTGCTCTGCCCACTGCAATTAGTATGAAGAAGGTCCCAACCTACAACGTCACCTATCCTAAAATAGATACAAAATGCTGGTGTAACTCAGCGGGTCAGACAGCATCTCTGGAGATAAGGAATAGGTGATGTTTCGGGACAGTTCAGATAGATGTCACCTATCCATGTCTTCCAAAGGCACTGCCTGACCCTCTGAGTTACTCCAGCACTTTTGTTTTTGTTTGTAAACCCGCATTTGCAGTTCCTTACATCTACATTAACCCAAAACATTGCTTGGTTTCTTTGCCGATGTTGCCTAACCTGCTGAGTACTTCCAGCATTCTTTCATTATTTATCAAAGCCTTGCAACATAATTCTACACACTCCCGCCACAAGCAAGTTCAAAGGCAGCTTTTAAATAAGTTTAGGGACATTATCCATGAAATGTCAATCAAGTTTTGCAGTTGTGTCACACGCCTTTGAATTTTAATTAATTTCCAAAAATGTTCAACACAATTGAGTGTGATGGCAGCATTTTGCAGTTGGATGATGTGTTAAGAACTGTGATTTTACAATGCTTCCAGAGCTTTAAGACTAAACACTTATCTGACTGCAATGTTCCCAAAAGCAGGATTATGCTTAATGCCCTCATGAACAAAATGAGGCACGTGCAATTCTGTTTACTGACAGTAACATATTGGCCTGCCTAAAGCAACAACAACCTAAAGAACATGGCATTTTGTCGCTCCCCACGCACACACGCCGTTCCAAAGCACTTGACTGCCAATCAAATCCATTTTCCAACAGCACGAACAGGCATCCCAATGTTGTTCATTCTAGGACGGTCAGAATTAGTTCCAAAAAACAAATGCACATTTTCAAATATACACTACGGCTTTCCATAACTAAATGGCCTCATCGAGATCCTATACTCACTGCCATTCCCACCACAAAAACAATTGTTCAAACACAACCTGCTATCACTGCCTCCTGATGAGCCTCACCAACCATATAATTTATCCAATGACTTGTCCAACCTATATCATCTGTCCAGCTGCAATCCTTCAATCTGTGACAATCCTCTCCTGATCCTCTACGATCCTCTTTCCAACCTTCTTTCTTTGCTACTTCTACTCTTTGAAGGGAAAGTAGTGTGCAGAGGAAAGACTTCTTTTTAGGCTGGAAATACAGCATGGAAACAGGCCCTTTGGCCCAACACCACGCCGACCAGGTATAACCCCGTATACTAACACTATCCTGCAGACTAAGGACAATTTACAATTTTACCAAAGGCAATTAACCGACAAATCTGTACGCCAATGAAGCGTGGGAGGAAACCAGAGCACCAGGAGAAAACTCACGCAGCCATGGGGATAACATACAAACTCTATACAGACTGCACCCGTAGTCAGGATTGAACTCTGGTCTCTGGCGCTGTAAGGCAATAACTCTACTGCAGCGCCACTGTGCCGCTCCCTTCTTTTGTGCACAGAGGCCTTATGCAAGGCAAGAATATTGAAACCTTCCTTTCCCTTTAATAAAGCTCTTCAAGCTAGACTATGACTAGGACTTTCCGGTGACTACTTGAGCGAACAAGGTGTTGTTTGAGTATGCCTATGCTTCAAACAGGGAGCTCAATCCCAGGATAAAGCATTTGGCCATTTTGACTGATGAGGTAAAGACTTTACTCCAAGTTGGGAATTCTCAATTCCAAATGACTCGATTCTCCGCTGATGGGTACTTTCCAAGATCAGAACAACACATTTTGGACATTATGAAACGTGAAAGAATCTGGCAATTGGAAAGCAAAAACAAGCAGACTCAAGGGAGAGATGTAGTCATTATCTTTGTGAATAGCACTCTGCCTCAAGGCAAAATGGCTTGTTAATGCTTTTCGTTCGACAGCAGCTCAAAGTTATGCGTTTGTCTCAGGAGTATTTGGAGGGGCACATTTGGCACAACCAGCTTATTACCAATAATGGGGAGTTAAGTGAACTATTAAGTGAACCATTATGGCCTGGTAATTCCAAACTACCAAACCAGCGATGTCAAAAAATATTTATGGGCCTGTCCCACTTTCACGACCTAATTCACAACCTCTGCCGAGTTTGCCCTTGAATCATACTCACAGCATGGTCGTCACGAGGTCATAGGAAGGTCGTGATGCTAGTCTTAGGTACTCATGGCATCAAATAGGTCAGGGCGTTTTTCTAGCCTGATGAAAAATGTCCATGAGTAAAAAAGGTTGTGAATTAGATCGTGAAAGTGGGACAGGCCCTTGAGTTGTACTCCATCCTCTAACCAGAAAATCATAAGCATTATAACATGGTACACTGTACACTCAATTAATAACAATTCAATTCTGATTAGGGCACAACGTGCTGGAGTAACTCAGCGGGCCAGGCAGCATCTCTGGTGACATTTCAGGTTGAAACCCTTCTTCAGTCTGAAGATGCTGCCAGACCTGCTGTGTTACTCCAACAGTGTCTTTTTTTGTAAACCAGCATATGCAACTCCTTGTCTCCAATTAAGTTCTAATGACATGGGAGGAGAAAGCTACAGAGGCCAGGACACGGATGCACCAACCATCCGGTTACTTTTCTTGAATGAAACTTGAAATTTAACACGATTTTGGTTTCTTTGAGCTCGACAGTCATTTTGCGCTTTATTTAAACATCCTCAGGAAGTTGTTACTGGTATGTACTGCACGAGAGCGGTAATTGGCTCTAATAATTTTTTGAGAATAAAAACATTTTTTGTGCACAAACAGGATGTCAGCTTAGGAAGACATGTGACATGCAAACTATGCTGTATGTGCCCACATCATCCAATAATCTAAAATCGTATCAGATTTGTCATATGCATGCCAACAGCCAGATGTAGCAATGTAATGCTAATGTCAAACAAAATATTTAAAAAAATAATAATTTTAAACTATGAAATACCTTATCCACACTATACAGTTTCTTATATTTCTAAAACAGTCTATTTTCCTAGTTTTAACTTACTTCAAAAGGTCAACATTTGCTAGAACTGAAGTAAAATTTAGAATAATATCCTTATACAAGGGACACTATTTAAGAAAAGACTCAAAGACATGTCATTTCTGTCAGATTATTAAAGGGAAAGGCCAGAGCTAGTGGCATAGTATAATATTTATATAATACAGGATGAATGTAGATTCCACTTCCAACAAATAGAAGTCAACGGCAACTCTGC
Source organism: Amblyraja radiata (assembly GCF_010909765.2). Classification (NCBI taxonomy): domain Eukaryota; kingdom Metazoa; phylum Chordata; class Chondrichthyes; order Rajiformes; family Rajidae; genus Amblyraja; species Amblyraja radiata. The sequence continues at coordinate 17,156,971 of NC_045960.1, forward strand.
TGAAGTGAAGGATTTCATCATGGAATACAACTTAGAAGTCACAGGTACTTGAAAAGTCAGTCAGAACTTTGCTTTGATAAATCAAAGCACCAGACAAATCAGTAAGTTGTCAAGGAAGACCAAAAATACATAGGAGATAATCTTCGTGACAAGATGGCTCTCTGAAGAAGAAACTGGAGGTCAACTAAAATATACAACTGTATATCCCAATGTAAATCCCAGGTATTGCCTCCATATTGACACTCTGGACATTATAAATCATTTGATGTCTCATCGCACTAGATGGGACGAGGAATCCACATGAGCGCCCACGTTCAGCATATGGCGTGGGTGATGACTTTTGATACACCTTTGTCCAGACAGCACTCATGAAATCAGACCACAGGACACACAGACCTTCTCACATAATGTGCATTGTTTTGGTCTGAGCTCCTACATTCTGCATTGGCATGAAGGCCAACTTGCAGCAAGTTACATTGTCAGATGTAAAACAAATCAGACATCATTGTGACCATGCTATTATTCCCGAGAGCATATTTTCCATCACCATCGATTTGGTTATTCTGTGTACTTTTTAAAATAATCTCTCCAATTCTACTTTGTTTCATTCAGTAGTTTTCTTTTCAACAAACTGAAGTTCATTTCTAGCCTTTCTGCTTCGGACTTGTTGATAGAAAGCGCTGGAGCAACACAGCGGATCAGGAAGCATATCTGGAGAACATGGATAGGTGACATATTGGTCGGGTCCCTTCTGAAGACTGAAATCAGTCTGAAGAAGGGTCCTAATCTGAAATGTCACCTCTGCATATTCTCCACAGATGCTGTCCCCCTGCGGATTTTTGATGTTGTAAACCAGCACCTACAGTTCCTTATTTCTTCATATTTGTTGATGTTCAGTCTCTCACATCTCCTCTCTTAATTTGTATTAAGTTTTACAAGGACTAAAAACACCATCTAAATGGTAATACACGGTGAGCTTTAGATGCTTCAACATGAGACCTCGACAGCAACAAGTGAAAGTGTCTGAAGAAGGGTCTTGACCCAAAAGGTCACCCTGTACCTTTACTTTGGAGATGCTGGTTAACCCGCAGAGTTACTCTAGCTTTTTGTGCTTAAGTAAAATATCCAACCGCCTCTGACCACCCTCACTCCCCTGTCTTTCCAAATGCCTCTGGCTACCCTCTCGATTTATCCAATGCTAGCTATCTATCCACCTGTTCTCAGAAAGCAGGCTGCTGTATTTCTGCAGAAGACTCACTAATTCAAACCAATGATATCGACTATATTGAAACAATGAACTACATAGAATGCTTTTAAGCTTACAAAATGCTTACCTTGTAGATAATTTTCTTTCTCCAAAAATAAATGTCTAACAATTTTGGCAAATTAACTCAAATAAACATAAATAATACATTCCAGAAGGACAACTATATCTGCAGCACTCCACCAATCAAGCCTTAGAGTACAGTGGCTCGACAGAAGTCATTCCTCAGTAAAAGGCACATGGCAGCCCGCTTGGAGTTTGCCAAAAGGTATGAGAAACAAAATTCTCTGGTCTGATGAAACCAAGATTAAATTCTTTAGCCTGAATGCCAAGCATCACGTTTGGAGGAAACTACGCACCGCTCATCACCTGGCCAATGCCATACCTACGGTGAAGCATGGTGGTGGCAGCATCATGCTGTGGGGATGTTTTATCAGTGGCAGGAACTGGGAGACTGGTCAGGATCGAGGGAAAGATGAACAGAGCAAAGTACAGAGAGATCCTTGATGAAAACCTGTTCCAGCGCGTTCTGGACGTCAGACTGGGGTGGAGGTTCATCTTCCTTCAGGACAACGACCCTAAGCACACAGCCAAGACAACGCAGGAGTGACTTCGTGACAAGCCTGTGAATGTCCTCGAGTGGCCCAGCAAGAGCCTGGACTTGAATCAGATCGAACATCTCTGGAGGGACCTGAAAATAGCTGTGCATCGATGCTCCCCATCCAACCTGACAGTGCTTGAGAGGACCTGCAGAGCAGAATGGGAGAAATTACCCAAATACAGGTGTGCCAAACTTGTGGCATCATACCCAAGAAGACTTGAGGTTGTAATCGCTGCCAAAGGTGCCTCAACAGAGTACAGAGTAAAGGGTCTGAATACTTATGTAAATGTGATATTTCAGTTATTTCTTTTTAATTACTTCGCAAAAATTTCTAAACACCTGTTTTCACTTTTATTATTGGGTATTGTGTGTAGATTAATGATTCACAAAATGAATTTAATCCATTTTAGAATAAGGCTATAACGTAACAAAATGTGGAAAAAGTGACGGTCTGAATACTTTTTAAAATGCACTGTATATTAAATCTATGAACAATCCACAGCGCTTTAGGATCCAAACTTGGAGAATCGTAATGAAATTCAAAGCAAACTGGTTGTGTTTTTAGGCTCAGTTTCAGAGCAGTTTCACATCTACCGTTACAAGCTGTTACATTAGGATATTCTTGTACAATGGGCATACATTCAACGTTCAATGTTAGTGACACAATAATCGAGGCTGCTTCCTTCAATGACAAGCTGACCTTGCTTTTTCTCTACACTCTTCTCGCTATTTCTCACCTCTTTCCTGTGATAAGCTGTCTCGTGCAATTTACTGAATGTGGTGACTGGCAGGAACCTGATCTGGAACACATCAGATTTATGCCATTAGATTCAGATTAGTATTCCTTGTTCACATGAAACTCAGCGCAAACAGTACACATGCAGTGATGATAAATAGAATAGGGAGGGAGATCGATCGTGATTGTATATTGCCTGAACAACAATCTTGCTCTCAAAAGAAGCAAGACTAGGAGAAGATTGTTTGACTTCAGGAAGGGAAAGCTGAGGATCCATGAATGGGGAGAAGGCAGGAAAATGGGATTTGGAGGCAGAGATCAGCCATGATTGAATTGCAAAGTAGACTCGACGGGCCAAATGGCCTAATTCTACTCGTATAACTTGTGAACGTGAATCTCTCTTCATTGTCGGGGCGGAGGTGGAGAGAGACTCAATAGCTTCAAGTTCCTGGGCACAAAAATATTGAAGGACAATAACAGAATACCCAGTGAGGTAAGAAAGAGTACATGGCAGTACCTCTGTGATGGCATTGTGAAAGAAGGTGGGTGGCACAGTGTGAGAGTTGCTGCCTTACAGCGCCAGAGATCTGGGTTCCATCCTGACTACAGGTGCTGTCCGTACTGAGTTTGCACTTTCTCCCTGTGACCACGTGGGTTTTCTCCCCTTGTAAATTGTCCCTAGTGTGCAGGACAGAACTAGTGTACGGGTTTGGTCGATGCGAACTCGGTGGGTTAGTTTGTATGATTGACTATTGCACAGCATGATTGTTGGTCGGCGCGGACTCTGTGGGCCGAAGGGCCCGTTTCCCCGCTGTAACTTTAAACTAAAGTGATAGGTTCAGAAATGTGACAGCAATGGAGAAGAAGCTGCTCATAAGTCTCCATGTCTGGGCTGTTAAGCCCTTGTATTTTATCCTGGAAGATAGGAGAGAGAAAAGTAAATAGCCAGGGTGGTAGACATCCTTGACCATCCTCTTGAGGCAACACACTCTGAAGAAGGATTGGAAAGAAGGTAGTAACAAGCCTGTGATGGAATGGCCTGTGTTCATGACACTGCAAATTCATGAGGTCAAGAGCAGGGCAGTTAACATAACAGGCTGGGATACATCCTGTCAAAAGTTCTATAGAACACCTGTACAAGTTTGAGGGAATTGTTGTGAACAAGCCATACCATCTCAGATGCCCTTCCTTCCCCCCCCCCCAACTTAACATTTCACCCCTATTCGCCCTGATCTGACACCCTTTTGTCTCCTTTTCATCTCTACCCTTTGTCCACCTACCTACCAATCAACCGGGACGCCGCCTTCACCGACCTCCACATCGATGCCGCCGCCGACCCTCACCTGCCTACCGATGACGCCCAGCCTCGCAGCTTCTACGGTAACTCGGACTTTCTCCCCCTTGCCGATTCCTCCGACATCGCCGCCGGACCCGACCCACCCGACATCACCGCCGAACCGGGGCTCTCTCAACATGGCCGCCGCAACGCACCCGATTCGTCTCGCCGCCGACCCGCCGACCTTCCGCCCACCGGGACCACCCACGCATCGCCCGCGGACCCCGACTCAACCACCACTGGACTCCGACCATCGGGTCCGGTGACCCGCGCCACTCGACTCCGACCATCGGGTCCGTTGACCCGCGCCACTGGACTCCGACCATCGGGTCCGGTGACCCGCGCCACTCCACCCCCCTCCAGCAACCCACAGCCGTCGCCTTACCTGGAGCCTGGACTCTGCACTGGGCCTGCAGCCTCCACGCTGCTTACTCCCACTCTCCTGGACTTAACTCCACCGGGTCCTAGCGCCCGCCTGCCCAGCCTTGCTAACCTCAGTGGCTGCTCCACTGACCCTCCCCCACCCCCCCCCCCACCATGTCACCCCCGCTCTTCCCCACCCACATTACAGCCCTCTCTCCCCCCACACCCTGACCACCCACCACTCCTCCAACACCCACAACCCCCCCCTCCCCCACACTTCGCCCCGTCCGCAGTCTACCCACCTGCCTTCCTCTGGCCCCAACTCCCACCCCTGCCGGGTGTTCACCATCCCCCCCGACCTCCCCCTCTCCACCACCCAACGGTCTGTCCTCAGCAGAGGTCTTACCTTTGTCCCACTCCGTCCCCATCTCAATGAGTTCCGCGCCCACCATGACTTAGAGCGCTTCTGCCGTCGTCTCCGCCTCACAGCGCACTTCCATGGGAAGGAGTCCTCGCCCCCCAATGATGACCCCTTTTCACGTCTCCAACGCACCCCCTCCTCGTGGAACCCCCCTCATAAAGTCCCGGCTCTGAAACTCTTTATCCAGAACTGCCGCCGCGACGTCAACCGCCTCTACTTCTCCACTCCCCTGTCTCACTCTAATCTTTCCCCCTCTGAACGCACTGCCATTGAATCACTCCGCAAAAACCCAGATTGGGTCATCAAACCAGCCGACAAGGGAGGTGCCGTGGTAGTCTGGCGCGTCGATCTCTACAAAGCTGACGCCACGCGCCAACTCTCGGACACCTCCTCTTACTTACCCTTGGACCATGACCCCACTGACGAGCACCAGGCCACCATTTCTAGCACCATCACCGACTTCATCAATTCCCACGCCCTGCCCGACCAAGCTTCCAACCTCATCGTTCCCCAGCCCCGCACGGCCCGTTTTTACCTTCTCCCCAAAATCCACAAACCCGGTTCTCCCGGCAGACCCATTGTCTCTGCGTGTTCGTGCCCCACCGAACTCATCTCCACATACCTTGACTCCATCCTATCCCCCTTGGTCAAATCCCTCCCCACCTATGTTCTAGACACCTCAGACACTCTCCGCCGCCTCCACGCATTCCACTCTCTGGGCCCTCACCCCCTCATCTTCACCATGGATGTCCGGTCACTCTACACCTCCATCCCCCCACCAGGATGGCCTCGGAGCCCTCCGGTTCTTCCTCGACCAGAGGAGCAACCTATACCCAGCCACTGACACTCTCCTCCGCTTAGCGGAGTTGGTCCTCACCCTCAACAACTTCACATTTGACTCCTCCCATTTCCTCCAAACACAAGGCGTAGCTATGGGCACACGCATGGGCCCCAGCTACGCCTGCCTCTTTGTCGGGTACGTTGAACAATCCTTGTTCGAGACGTACCAGAGCCCCATCCCCGACCTCTACCTCCGTTACATTGACGACTGCTTTGGGGCCACCTCCTGCACCTACACACAACTGACTGACTTCATCCACTTCACCACCAACTTCCATCCGGCACTCCAATACACCTGGACGATTTCCGACACTTCCCTACCATTCCTTGACCTCACCATCTCCATCGCAGGGGACAGACTCCTGACCGACATACATTACAAACCCACTGACTCACATGGCTATCTGGACTACACGTCTTCCCACCCTGCCCCCTGTAAAGACTCCATCCCCTACTCCCAATTCCTCCGCCTACGCCGCATCTGTTCCCAGGATGACACATTCCACACCAGGGCATCGGAAATGTCCTCGTTCTTCAGGGAACGGGGATTCCCCTCCGCCACCATAGATGAGGCTCACACCAGGGTCTCATCCATACCCCGTAACACTGCTCTCTCTCCCCATCCCCGCACTCGCAACAAGGGCAGAGTCCCTCTGGTCCTCACCTTTCACCCCACTAGCCGCCAAATACAACACATAATCCTCCGCCATTTCCGCCACCTCCAACGTGACCCCACCACTCGCCACATCTTCCCATCTCTCCCCCATGTCTGCCTTCCGCAAAGACCGCTCCCTCCGCAACTCCCTCGTCAATTATTCCCTTCCCTCCCGCACCACCCCCTCCCCGGGCACTTTCCGTTGCAACCGCAAGAAATGCAACACCTGTCCCTTCACCTCCCCCCTCGACTCCATTCAAGGACCCAAGCAGTCGTTCCAGGTGCGACAAAGGTTCACCTGTATCTCCTCCAACCTCATCTACTGCATCCGCTGCTCTAGATGTCAGCTGATTTACATCGGGGAGACCAAGCGTAGGTTGGGCGATCGTTTCGCCGAACACCTCCGCTCAGTCCGCAAAAACCTACCTGAACTCCCGGTGGCTCAGCACTTCAACTCCCCCTCCCATTCCCAATCCGACCTCTCTGTCCTGGGTCTCCTCCATTGCCAGAGTGAGCAACAGCGGAAATTGGAGGAACAGCACCTCATATTCCGTCTGGGGACCTTGCGTCCTTATGGCATTAACATTGAATTCTCCCAATTTTGCTAGCCCTTGCTGTCTCCTCCCCTTCCTTAACCCTCTAGCTGTCTCCTCCCACCCTCCCATCCGCCCGCCCTCGGGCTCCTCCCCTCCTCCCCTTTTCCTTCTTTCTCCCACCCCCCATCAGTCTGAAGAAGGGTTTCGGCCCGAAACGTCGCCTATTTCCTTCGCTCCATAGTTGCTGCTGCACCCGCTGAGTTTCCCCAGCAATTTTGTGTACCTTCGATATTCCAGCATCTGCAGTTCCCTTTTGAACAATCAATCTCCCTCGCCTGCATCTAGGCTTTGTCCCATTCCCACTTTTCCAGCTTCCTTCCCCTACTACAATCAGTCTGAATAAGGGTCCCCATGCAAAACATCACTGGTCCACGTCCTTCACAGAAACTGCCTTACCCGTAAAGTTATTCCAGCACTTTGTTTTACTTTGGATATGGTTTATTGTCATTATGAACTTTCTATTCTGAGCCACACTATTGATCCATGCCTCTTGAGAAATCTAACTACGTTCTAAATAGCATTCTGAAATTAAAATTTATAGGACCTGACTAAGCATTTTCCCCAATAGGGACAAATTACTGGGAAACGTGAGCAATGAAATCAGTCACAATCAATACATTCTGTCCAGACAAATAACTCAATACTTTTACCTTGGCAATGCTAAGAAAAACTTTAGCTTAAGTGATTATTGATGCTTATTGAAATGCAATTAACGTAGCTGAAGGAGGACTTTTTTTCTGTTTTTCTTTGGGCAAGTTGGCAATCAGCAATGCAAGAAATTTCACCCAGAGTACAATATTAAAACAATCTGAAAATGATGGAAATCTACTGTTTAATATTTGCCTCAATAGATGCTGACAGATAGACCAGAGAGCAGTGCTGAACTACTGTCTACCTCTTTGGTGACCCTTGGACTATCCTTGATCGGACTTTGCTGGCATTACCTTGGAGAAAGCAGGGACTCTGCAGAGGGACTTGGACAGGTTGGGAGAGTGGGCAGAGAAGTGCCAGATAGCATATAGTGTAATAAAGTGTGGATTTTGGTGGTAGTAGGAATAAAGGCGTAGACTATTTTCTAACTGGGGAGTGAATCCAGAAATCGGAGGTGCAAAGGGACTTGGGAGTGCTGGTGCAGGATTCCCAAAAAGTTAATCTGCAAGTCGAATCAGTAGTAAAGAAAGCAAACACATTGCTTGCATTTATTTCAAGAGGGACAGAATTGTTCATCCCATCTCAGACTCTTGAACATTACACAACACTAACCACAACTACTATAAACTGTAGTTGTTGCATTACAAACATTAAAAAAAATACTAGTATTATGGTTATTTTTACAGTAGGCAGTAAATCTGCTAAAGGAAATCAGAATTACAGATGCATGCCTCCATATTTTAAGACAGCTTATGGCTTTTAATTTGTAATTTGGGTAGGAAAAATATTTCAAATAAACATAACAAAACCACAGTGCCCTCCATTGAAAGTGCTGGACCATAATCCGAGGACGCAAGACATCTCAATGCATGTTCCATCAGTAATGATTTTTCCTCTCACTGCACAACACAAAAATCCCTACATTTCAGGAAATGTCAGTTGATGAAAGTGTCGTGAAGGCAATGGGGCATTTGAGTTTTTGAACTGACATCAGTACATATTTAAAAATATGTTTAACTGTTGAAGAAGAAAAAGAGCAACCGAGGAAAGGGAAAATTAGAATTAAATGAATGCAATGTAAAGATGTTTAACAAACTGAATTGAGAGAAGAAAAAAATAATTTAATACTTGCAATTACCAGTTATGCAAAATGAACACTTCAAACTGTTTTCACTCTGGCTGAGAGCGTGATTGACATTGGAGGGTTGCAGCTCGAATACAATCAAATCAGAACAAATTTCTGGAGCAAGTTAAATAGCCAGTAAAAGTAGGTGATGTTTAAAATTCACAGGGAAGGCTGTGGTTTCCAACTGCACACTCGACGCAAATGTCCAGACAAAAGCTGCCGGCAGAGTTGTATTAACTCAGTAAGGGTTTCGACCCAAAATGTCACCCATTCCATTTTCCCCCAGAAATGCTGCCCTGACAAGCTGAGTTACTCCAGCATTTTGCCTCTATCGTCACATGTTAATTCTCAACTCAGTGTCTCCTTTCTACATCATAGGATGCTTGACACTTTACATATTCATAATGAACGCCTTTTCATTTATTCTTCTGCAGAGCATGGGGATTAATCAATCACTTCCCTTCCTTCCACTCCCACATCTCCCAACAGTGGAACCACTAAAATCAAATAAGTCTTGCAGAATGATAGGAAGCGAGTTAGATAGTTTAACTTTTGGTCAAATTAAAAAATGTTTACATTATTGTTAAAACATTTAAACAATGCTACTAAGTCTGTGGAGTGTTTTATTTTAATTATTTTTCCAAAAATAAGCTTTGGTGCACTGATATTTAGTGCTTCAAGCCAGGGACCTAACTGGATTAGTCCACAATATGCGGCAGAAATAGAATGAATGGTGTGGGATTGTGAGGGCCAGCAGCCAGCCCTAGGTGCAGCTGAGAGTGGGCTCGACATCCAGGAGAAGCCAAAATAGAGACTGGAAGCAACAGCACTATTAGTGATAGACACAAAAAGCGATCTTTGGTTTAAACCAGCATCTGTAGTTCCTTCTTAAGGATTATTAGTGATCGGCACAAACTTCTCAATTCTTCTGAATCACTGGAGCATCAGTTCCAAAATAATGCAGTTTGCCTAAATTTCACAATAAATACTTAAGAGCATACGGCACCACAGCACAGGAACAGGCCCTTCGGCCCGCAATATCCGTCCCAAACATGATGCCAAATTAAACCGATCTCCTCTGCCTGCATGTGATCCATATCCTCCCATTCTCTGCTTATCCATGCACCTATCCAAATGCCTCCTAAACGCCACTGTTGTATCTGCTTTCATCACAACTCATAGCTAAGCTTGGTATTTCCACCCCGGGAAAAAAAGATTCTGACTCTCTACCCTATCTCAGAAATTTATTCAGCGATTTTCTGGCAACTGGTGGTCCACCCCCCCCCGTTAACTGGACAACCCTCTCCCCCCTGGAAGTCTCCCCTGAAAATGTAGTACCTAGGTCGGGCGAGACAGCCAATCTCGACCTCGTCAGGACTTTGCGCCAATCGTCCGGTCAAATTTGATCCCTCTGGGGCTCTGGAACTTCAGCCAGGCTGGAGCTGGCAGTTCCATTCCCATTGCTAACTTCCATGGACGACTTTGCGAGCCGGTATACTTGCCCCCCCATTCCCCCCATCCCTCCGTCCCCCCCAATTTGATATTTATAGTTATACATTTCTAAATTCCAGGTATACAACGACCTATTTCATTTCAGCATACTAAAATACTGCACAAGAATAAATACGAAACATTTATGATGACAACTGATACCATTTTACATGCAAAGCAGCACTCAAACAAATATTTTGGCCTCATGGGCAAGTAAAAAGTCGTTAAGATTCTAAATCAATGCACTTCACCAGGATGCATATCAATAAGATGTACTTACTTAAATGTCGAGATCAAGGAGCTGATTGTTGACTTCAGAAAGGGAAAGCCGAGGACCCATGAACCTGTCCTTATCAACAGGATAGAGTCAGCAGCTTTGTCCTGGGCATGCATATCACTGAAGATCTGTCCCAGACCCAGCACATTCACTGGTTGCATGAAAGCCTGGTTTAGTAGCTCAAATGCCCAGGAACATAGGGGGCTGCATAAAGTGGCAGAAAGTGTCTGATCCGTCACAGGTGCTGGCCTCCCCACCATGGAAGGGATCTACAGGAGGTGCTGCCTCAAAAAGACAACGAACATCCAAGATGTTCCATGCTCTCACCTCATTACTCTCATCAGGAAGAAGGTTCAGGAATCTGAGAACCATGACCTCTAAGGTTCAAGAACAGCTTCTTTCCAACAACTATTAGACTTTTGAACACTGCGCAAGTCTAACCACAACCTTACATCACCAATGATTACTACTGACTGTTTTGGTTGCAATATGAACTTCTGTTTTGCACTATTATGATCTGTTTACCTGGTATTATTATTGCTTTACTTATTGTATCACAATAATTTTTGTGTTGTTGCATTAAACAAAATGCAACTTGTAAAGCTGTCACAAGTAAGAATTTAATTGTTCCAGTCTTGGTGCATATGACGATGAAATACTCTTGACTCTTTAACACCGTCAAGTAGCAATATGTAGGAGGAAGAAGTGGGTCAAGGAATTGCTGAATGGGGAAAAGCCAGCAAGCAGCAAAGGCAGCTTAATTGATCATAATGAGCATATTCGAGCTACTGCTTGTGGATAGTGCACAAGCTGAAAACCAGGCAATATTGTATCTGCTTTCTGCCATCCAGAGGTCAACCTCACTTGTGATGTGCCTCATGTTTAACAAACCCGATACAATTCACTAACTCAGTACAAGACGTGAAATGTAGAGACTCAGGCAAAGCTGATGAACGTTACCAGCAAGAATGTGGAGGAAAGAATTCAACATGACCAGGGTTTAAAAAAATCAAAGTAAAAAGTATCTTGCACTCAGATGAGACTCAACCCAAGCTAAAGGAATTAAAAATAGCACCAACTAGCATGAAATATATTTCAGCAACAACAAAGCTGAAATTGGCTTTTATTTGACATAACGGGAGGGAGATCAGGAATAAATTGAAAGTGGTTCATGTTGTGACCAGAAACTTACTCAGAGAGGGAAGGTTTAAGGAATGATGTAAAAGATACCAGGTGAAGAGGCAGAGGGATTTTGGGAATTCCAGCATTCCCATACAAATGACAACATGGATGACAACCACAGTATGATGAAATTTGAGGAGCACACACTGTAAATGGACAAGAGTGGAAACGGATAAGGTAGAATTGGATGAATAACACTTATGTAAGTTGTACACAGACAATAAACCTTGAATTACGTAAGAATGCTGTTCATCGATTACAGCTCAGCATTCAACACCATTATACCATCAAAACTGATCACCAAACTCGGTAACCTGGGCATCGACCCCTCCCTCTGCAACTGGATACTGGACTTTCTAACCAACAGACCCCAGTCCGTTAGGTTAGACAAGCACACCTCTTCAACCCTCACCCTGAACACCGGCGTTCCACAGGGCTGTGTGCTGAGCCCCCTCCTCTACTCCCTCTTCACCTATGACTGCACACCTGTACATGGTACTAACACCATCATCAAGTATGCAGATGATACAACGGTGATTGGCCTCATCAGCAACAACGATGAGTCGGCCTACAAGGAGGCGGTCCAGCACTTAGCAGCATGGTGCGCTGACAACAACCTGGCCCTTAACTCCAAGAAGACCAAGGAGCTCATTGTAGACTTCAGGAAGTCCAGGGGCGGCACGCACACCCCCATCCACATTAATGGGACGGAGGTGGAACGTGTTTCTAGCTTCAGGTTCCTGGGAGTCAACATCTCCGATGACCTCTCTTGGACCCACAATACCTCAACTCTGATCAAGAAGGCTCACCAGCGTCTCTTCTTCCTGAGGAGACTGAAGAAGGTCCATCTGTCTCCTCAGATCCTGGTGAACTTCTACCGCGGCACCATCGAGAGCATCCTTACCAACTGTATCACAGTATGGTATGGCAACTGCTCTGTCTCCGACCGGAAGGCATTGCAGAGGGTGGTGAAAATTGCCCAACGCATCACCGGTTCCTCGCTCCCCTCCATTGAGTCTGTCCAAAGCAAGCGTTGTCTGCGGAGGGCGCTCAGCATCGCCAAGGACTGCTCTCACCCCAACCATGGACTGTTTACCCTCCTACCATCCGGGAGACGCTACAGGTCTCTCCGTTGCCGAACCAGCAGGTCCAGGAACAGCTTCTTCCCGGCGGCTGTCACTCTACTCAACAACGTACCTCAGTGACTGCCAATCACCCCCCCCCGGACACTTATTATTATTTATTCAAATCATTCGCTATGTCGCTCTTCCAGGGAGATGCTAAATGCATTTCGTTGTCTCTGTACTGTACACTGACAATGACAATTAAAATTGAATCTGAATCTGAATCTGAATGAATCTAAGGGGGGCCAGAGACCATTTGGGAAATGAACAAATCTGGATCACAGAAGGGGATGGTGCAGTGGTAGAGTCACTGCCTTACAGCGCCAGAGTCCTGGGTTTAATCCTGACTAAGGGTGCTGTCTGTACAGAGTTTGCATGTTCTCCCAGTGACCATGTGGGTTTTTTTCTGGGTGCTCCAGTTTCCTCCCACTGCCCAAAGACATACAGGTTTGTAGGTGAATGGACTTCTATAAATAGGATAGTACTACTGCATGGGGTGATCGTTGGTCGGCACGGTCTCGGTGGGCCGAAGGGCCTGTTTCCACACTATCTCTCAAGTCTAAAGAATATTGAATCAGGGGATCAGGGGAATATAACATTTATGTTCAGCTAACTTTGCAATATAGCTGCTTCTCTCTCAAATTAAATGGAAAAAACATGTTGAAGATACAACCAAAGCTTGTTTCTGCTCATCGATCATTTGTTATTGGACAAGCAGTGTGCCAATTGAGGTACAAAAGGGGAAGAGTGAGAAGTTAAAGCGGACCACGAAAGTATCTGCAGTCTGATATTTTCCGTCTAAAATATATGGATTATCCTCTTAGGAACAAAACTTATTACCAAAACATTGGCACATAGTCCTACATACATTTTTATTTTAGAAACACCAATAAAAATCAAAATTCCATGCACGTGTTAACAAACTTTTTTTTTGGTTATGCAAATCATTATAATACTTCACAATTCAGACTCACTATCCAGATTCCGGAATAGCTTCTTTCCAGCTGCCATCAGGCAATTGAACCATCCTATCACCAACTAGAAAGCGATCTTGACCTCCCATCCACCTCATTGGAAAACCTCAGACTATCCTTAATCAGACTTTACCTTGCACTATACATTATTCTCTTTCTACTGTATCTGTAGATTGTGGGTGGTTCAATTGTAATCATGTAGTCTTCATATTGACTGGATAGTACGCAACAAAAAAGCCTTTCACTGAACAATGGCACACCTGACAATAAACTAAACAACATTGTAATGCGACGACTGGATATGTGAGAATGAATGGATTTTTTTTTTACACGATGCACTAAAATAAATAAAACATCCAATGTGAAAACTCAGGAGAGCGGCAGGGTGGTGCTGCGGTAGAGTTGCAGCCTTACAATGCAGGAGACCCGGGTTTGATACCGAAGATACACAAAAAGCTGGAGTAACTCAGCATGACAGGCAGCATCTCTAGAGAGAAGGAACGGGTGTCGTTTAGGGTCGAGACCCTTCCTCAGACTAGTTAGGGAAAAGGGAAACAAGAGATATAGACAATGATGGAGTGTGATTAAGAACAATGAATGAAAGATATGCAAAAAAGTAACGATAATAAATTGTTAGCTGTTTGTTGGGTGAAAACGAGAAGCTGGTGCAACTTGGATGGGGGAGGGATAGAGAGAGGGAATGCCAGGGTTACTTGAAGTTAGAGAAATCAATATTCATACCATAGCTGCCCAAACAAAATATGAAATGCTGTTCCTCCAATTTGCGTTTAGCCTCATTCTAACAATGGAAAAAGACCTAGGACAGAAAGGTCATTGTGGGAATGGGAAGAAGGAGAATGAGAATTTGTGTTTAGCAACTGGGAGATCAGGTAGGTTTAGGTGGACTGAGCAAAGGTGTTCAGCGAAACGATCTTCCAGTCAACATTTGGTCTTGCCGAAGTGTAAGAGTCCACATCTTGAACAACAGATACAGTGGATGAGGTTGGAGGAGGTGCAAGTGAATCTCTGCCTAACCTGAAAGGACCTTCGCTCAGTTTGCATGAACCTACCTGATCTCTTGGTTGCTTAAACACTTTAATTCTCACAATGACCTTTCTGTCCTAGGTCTCCTCCGTTGTCAGAGTGAGGCTAAATGCAAATTGGAGGAACAGCATCTCATATTTCGCTTGGGCAGCTTACCGCCCAGTGGTACGAATATTGATTTCTCTAACTTCAAGTTTGCATTCCCTCTCTCTAACTAGTCTGAAGGGTCTCTATCTGAAATGTCACTCATTCCTTCTCTCCAAAGATGCTGCCTGTCCCACTGAGTTACTCCAGCTTTTTGTGTCTATCTTCGGTTTAAACCAGCATCTGCAGTTCTTCCGACACATGTACATTCTCCCTGTTACTGTGTGGGTTTTCTCCAGGTGCTCCAGTTCCTTCCCATATTCCAAAGACATACAGGTTAGTAGGGTAATTGGCTTCTGTGAATTGTCCCTAGTGTGTAGGATAGAACTAGTGTACGGATGATCGTTGGTCATTGTGGACTTCGTGCGCCTGTTTCCAAGTTGCATTTCAGAAGTAAACAAAGCTAGGCTAAAGCTAAGAACTAAACCCATTTGGCTCAGGGTTTGGCTAATACAGACTCACTGAACTTGGTAGTCCTCCCTCAAAATGGGAACTCTCTGTTCGATGTTTACCATACTTTTTTAATTCAGTGCTAAGCATAACATGTAAATGATCAAAAAAGGATGAGCGACGTTTCAGACTGAAGAATGGCCCTGACCTGAAATGTCACCCATCCTTTTTCTCCAGAGATGCTGCTTGAGGTATCCCAGCTCATGGTGTCTATCTTTGGCATAAACCAGCATCTTCTATTCTTTGTTTTTACATGTAAATGATAAAACTGGATATCTGGCATTGTATAAGCAGCTGTTGCTTAAAGGAATACGAATAGCTAATATCAAACACAAGTCTTTTGTTTTAAACAATCATTGCTGGCACTAAGATGGCAAAGATTTAAAACAAAATTCTGTTCAAGAGAAAAGTCAATCAAGGATTCAATTGGTAAACAACACATGAGGGAGAGGCTGGGAGGGGGAGGCCAGGAGGAGGGGGTGTATTGAGAGCACGATGAAGGGCGAGGGTAGTGCCCAAAGATACTCCTCTAGTATCTTTGGTAGTGCCAGTGTGCCAGATACCGATGGTGTGAGAGACGGTGGGGGGAGAGAGGGGGGAGGGCGAGAGGGGGAGGATTGGGGAGAGAGGGGGGAGGATGGGGGAGAGAGGGGGAGATGGCAGACGAGAGGGGGGAGGATGGAAGAGAGAGGGGGGAGGCTGACAGAGAGAGGGGGAGGATGGAAGGGAGAGAGGGGGGGAGGATGGAAGAGAGAGGGGGGAGGATGGAAGAGAGGGGGGAGAGGGAGATAGGGAGCGGGGGGGGGGGGGGGGAGGGCGAGTATTGCAGACGCAACGCTGAAGTGTGAGGGTAGTGTTAGTGTGACAGTTATGGGCCCAGGCCGATGGCGTGGTGATGGAGCGGATGATTGAGAGGGAGAGGAAAGGGACGAGGTGGGAAAGGGAAGGGAGGGGATGGATGAAGATGGGAGGGGAGAGTAACGGCGATGGCCGCCGTCTCACCTGCACGCCGGTGTAGTTCTCGAAGAAGAAGAGCACGACACTCTGGTAGACGGTGTAGAGGCAGTCGTCCACGGGGTGGTAGAGGCGCCGGGGCAGCAGCAGCGCCAGCAGCCGCCACGCCGCCCAGCCCAACAGGTAGGCGGGCGCCGTGCCCAGCATGAGGGCGGCGGGCAGCCAGTAGCGCAGCGAGTGCGTGTGTACCACGAGCGACAGCAGCATGGCGCCGCCGGCCGGGACACACTGCTCCTCTCCCCGCTCCCTCCTGCTCTCCCCTGTCCCTGTTCCTGTCGCTCTCCCTGTTCCTGTTGCTCTCCCTGTTCCCTGTCCCGCTCCCTGTTCCTCTAACCTGTCCCTGTCCCGCTCCCTCTCTCCGCTGCCGCTCCTCCCCCTCACGGCCGCCGCCGCCGTCTCAGCGCCGCCATCTTCAGGCCAGCGTTGCTCCCACCCGCCAGCATCGCCGCCGCTTATTGGCCCCAGCGCCGCCGCCTCGCCATGGCAACCGAGAGGGGCGGGCCCAGCGCTGCTCCCGGGAGCCCGAGGCTGCTGCGGGACGGCGCCTGTCTGCTGGGCGGCGCCTGGCTGCGGGACGGCGTCTGTATTCCAGGGCAACGTCTGTCTGTGGGGCAACGTTTGTTTGCAGCGCCTGTCTGTGGGGCGGCATCTGTAATGCGGGGCAACGTCTGTCTGTCTGGGGTTGCGTCTGTCTGCGGGGCAAGGTCTGTCTGCGGCGCCTGTCTGCGGGGCAACGTCTGTCTGCGGGGCAACGTCTGTCTGCGGTGCCTATCTGCGGCACTACGCCTGTCTGCGGGGCGGTGCCTGTCTGCGGGGCGGTGTCTGTCTGCGGGGCGGCGTCTGTCTGCGGGGCAACGTCTGTCTGTGGGGCAACCTCTGTCTGTGGGGCAACGTCTGTCTGTGGGGCAACGTCTGTCTGCGGGGCAACGTTTGTCTGCGGGGCAACGTCTGTCTGCGGGACGGCGTCTGTAATGCGGGGCGGCGCCTGTCTGCGGGACGGCGTCTGTAATGCGGGGCAACGTCTGCCTGCGGGGCAACGTCTGTCTGCGGGGCAACGTCTGTGCGGGGCAACGTTTAATGCGGGACGGCGTCTGTAATGCGGGGCGGCGCCTGTCTGCGGGACGGCGTCTGTAATGCGGGGCAACGTCCAGAGGCAAAGGGATTTTGGGAGGGAATTCCAGCATTCCCATGCAGATGACAACATGATCGACAACCACAGTCTGATGGAATTTGAGGAGCACACAACACTGTAAATGGACAAGTGAGGCCAGGGTACAATTGGTTGCATGAGGAAGAGTTATGCAATTTGAACACAGACAATAAATCTTCAATGAATCTAAGGGGGCCAGAGACCATTTTGGGACAGTAACAAATCTGGATCACAGAAGAGGATGGCTCAGTGGCGCAGCGGAAGAGTTCCTGCCTTACAATGCCAGAGACAGTAGGTTCAATCTTGACCACAGGTACTGTCTGTACAGAGGTTGCATGTTCTCCCAGTTACCTTGTGGAGTTTCTCCTGGTGCTCTGGTTTCCTCGCACTCTCCAAAGATGTACAGGTTTGAAGGTTAATTGGCTTCTATAAATTGTAAATTGTCCCTAACGTATAGGATAGTTCAAGTGTATAGGGTGACTGGTTACAGTAACATATGTCTGCAGGGCGACACCCATCTGCCGGCCAACATCTGTCTCCAGGGCAACATCTGCCTACCTGGTCACTGGTTGGAGCAACATCTGTCTGCAGGGCAATATCTGTCTACCTGGTCACTGTGGTTGAAGCAACACCTGTCTGCGGGGCAACATCTGTCTGTGGGTCCAAAATCTGTTTGCAGTGCAACATCTGTCTGCAGCACATCACCTGTCTAGTGCAATACCTGCATTGCATGGTCATTGACTGATTAGAGAAACACCTGTCTGCAGTATAACATCTGTGTGTGGTGCAACACCTGTATGTAGTGTAACATCTGTGTGTGGTGTAACATCTGTCTGCGGTACCACAACCGTCTGCAATGCAACATCTGTCTACATTGCAACACCTGTCTACAGTGCAACATTGGTCTGCAATGCAACACCTGTCTGTAGTGCAACACCCGCTTGCAGGCCATGGTCACTGACTGGTCCATGCAACAACTGCACTGCAGCACAGTTACTGAATTGTCAGTGGCAACATCTGGCTGCAGTGAATGGTCAGTAACTGGAAAGAGATAGATATAGCTGCATTGAGCAGTCACAGATGGTTCAATGCAACATCTGTCTGCAGTGCCTAGTTACTGACCGATTGGTGCAACTTCTGACCACATTGCATGGTCACATCGTTGGTATGACATCTGTTTGCAGTGTATGATCAGTGACAGACCAATGTCACATCATTGATTGCTCAGTGCAACATCTATCTGTAGTAGCACTGGCTGCTTAGTGTCGGATTTGTCCGTAGTGCACAGCTGTTGGCTGGTCAGTGCAATATCCATCTGCAGTGGCCAATGCAGCATCTGTCTGCAGTGCACTGGCCGTGACTGGTCGGTGTAACACTATCTACACTACTAGCACCATCTTACAAACGAGGGACAAACCCACGTAGTCGCAGGGAGAATGCAAACTCCGCACAGACAGCACACGTAGTCAGGATTGAACCCGGGTCTCTGGCGCCGTAAGGCAACAACTCTACTTCTGCGCTACTGTGCTGTACCATTGATGTCTGTGGAGGGGTGGAAGATTGCAACCTTCACGTGGTCCGCCCTGTTCGACTAATGCAATCAACTCGACGTGCACAAATGGAAGATCAAATAGAACAAGTTGTCCAACAACTTTAGGCTGTGCATGCCACACGAAAGAAGAAGAAGATGTCTATGGAAGCTCACTTTAAAAGTATAAAATAATAGTAAATTTAAGGCACTGTAGAAAATAAAATATGAAAATTGATACATGTTTTTAGGCTTTGTGCACATTAAGAATTCCAGAAGGTGGTGAATCAGATTTTCGGATCTCACTTGACAGCTACCGCCAGCCTCAAGCTGGGCAGCCCCCAGCCAATAAGGTGCTGTCCCGCCACGGTTTGCTATCCTCATTGGGTGCACGGGGATTAGGAACCATCCGAACAGTAGATCGCAACCTTCGCACCTACCAACACATCAAAAGAGACCAGCTCTAAAACTGGGAACTTGGAATGTCCAGACAATGATGACCGGCCTCTCTGAAACCCTACAGGACATCAGCGATTCCAGGAAAACAGCTGTCATAAACGACGAGACTCAACGTAGACATAGCCACCCTTCAGGAAATAAGGCTGGCAGACCCGGGCACACTGGCGAAGGATTACACGTTTTACTGGCAGGGGAAGGACTCTGACAAACCCAGAGAGCACGGAGTAGGCTTCGCAGTAAGGAACAGCCTGCTGAACACAGTAACCAGGCAATAATGGCTCAGAGCGACTCCTGACTCCGCCTCAACACCACCGCAGGCCCAGTCACTCTTGTCAGCGTGTATGCCCCGACACTGTCCTCCATATCAGACACAAAGGATGAGTTCTATGAGAACTTCGCATCCATCATCAGCAGCATCCCCAGCAAGGAAGAACTTGTTCTCCTGGGCGACTTCAATGCCAGAGTGGGCGCAGACTACGAATCGTGGTCTTCCTGCCTTGGGCAGTTTGGTGTGGGAAAAATGAATGACAACGGACAGCGACTGCTTGAGCTGTGCACTTACCATGACTTGTGCATCGCCAACTCGTACTTCCAGACAAAGCCCCAGCACAAGGTTTCCTGGAGACATCCACTCTCAAAGCATTGGCATCAACTGGATCTGATCCTAGTCAGACGTGCCGCCATCAAGAACGTTCTTCCCACAAGCTCCTACCACACTGTGGACTGTGACACGGATCACTCCTTGGAGTGTTGCAAGATCAGGCTGCAACCAAAGAGATTCTACCATACCAAGAAGCAGGGGGACCCCCGCATCGATGTCAGCAAGATGCCCCGTCCAGACCTTGTGTAACAGTTTGCAGAGGCTTTTGAGAGAGAACTTGGCACCTCGTGTCCTGGAGACTCTGCAACAGAGAAGTGGGAAATTCTGCGGGACACCATACTTTGGCTGGCTTTGGGAAGAAGACCTCGAAGACACACGACTGGTTTGAGGACAAGTCGACCGAGATGACTCCTGTCTTTGTCTGCTCCTGAAACATGCCTTCGGCACTGCAACAGAGGGGATCTACCTGCGTACTAGATCAGATGGCAGGCTCGTCAACCTCACCCGCCACAGAGCAAAGACAAAAGTACATGAAGCTCTCATCAGAGACATGTTGTTTGTCGATGACGCTGCAGTTGTGTTCCACACACTGCAGGAACTACAGTCACTGATGGACCATTTCTATGGGGCTTGCAAGGACTTCAGGCTGACCATCAGCCTGAAGACGAACGTCCTGGGGCAGGATACTGAGGCACCGCCTGTCATCACCATTGACGACTACAAACTCAATGCCGTCCATCAGTTCACGTACCTCGGCTCCACCATCACCGTCAACCTCCCCTTGGACACAGAGATTGACAAGAGGATCGGGAAGGTAGCTACAACTCTCGCCCTCCTCACAACTCGATTGTGGACCAACACAAAGCTGACGGTGAAGACAAAGATAGGAGTCTAAAATACCTGTGTCAACAGCACGCTGCTGTATGGCTGTGAGACATGGACTACATATGCCAGACAGGAGAGAAGACTCAACACCTTCCACCTTAGAAGCATCCGCCGTATCCTGGGCATATCCTGGCAAGACAGAGTGTCCAACGCCGAGATCCTGTCTCGCGCTGGCCTTCCCAGAATGTACACTCTACTCAGGCTGGGCCATGCCCACCGCATGGAGGATGGCCGTATTCCAAAAGACATCCTCCATGGAGAGCTGACATCTAGGAGGAGAACCATCGGCCGCCCCCAGCGATGTTACAATGATGTATGCAAGAGAGATATGAAGGCACTCGACATCGATGTGGAGTCCTGGGAGAACCTTGCAGCTGACCACATGAGGTGGAGAGGTACCTTGAACCAACATCTCAAAACGGGAGAAGAGGAACTGATGAACACAGCGGCAGACAAGCGAGCACACAGAGAGGAGCGCAGCAACTTCAACAGACCAGAGACCACACACAAATGTGACCTTTGCCACAGAGACTGTCACTCCCACATTGGTCTCTTCATCCACATGCGACACTGCTCCAGATGAGTTTTAGAGCAAGTAGCCAACAACTAGGATGCATCACCCATGGTCAGTCATGACCGAGGGGGGCCTACAGGTGAGTCTGTGGAATTCAATGCCACAGACGGCTGTGGAGGCCAAGTCATTGTTTTTTTTTAAAGCAGAGATTGATAGATTCTTGATTTGTAAAGGTTCCAAAGGTTATGTGGAGAAGGCAGAAGAATGGGATTGAGAGAGAAAGATAGATCAGCCATGAATGAATGGCAGACTCGATGGGACAAATGGCTGAATTCTGCTCCGATGAGTTATGAACTTATGAACTCTCTGCATTTGATGACATATTTCAACGCAAGATGATAAATGAACACTCGTTTCACACGTGTTCTATTCACTGGTGTATTCATTAAATTAAATCTGCACAACACAATAACAATACTGTTTATGAGAGGTGCTGCTATCCATGGGGAGAGCTGGGTTGTCAATTACAGTAACTGCCTTGTCCAGCTTGTTTTGCATTTTTACTTGTCACCTTCACAAACAAGCCCAACTGAGAATAGGAGGTCCCTGTGGGAATACTTCACTGTAATGCTGTTCGCTATTACCCTCAGGCCTTGTGTTTTATCTGCTTTTGTACAAATTAAAATATAGAGATTGAGATTGTTTTTATTTAATGTTGAGAATGCAAGTTTAGTTTAGAGATACAGTATGGAAACAGGCCCTTTGACCTACCAAGTCCGCATCTCCCATATGCTAGCACTATCTTATACACTAGGGACTATTTACAATCTTTACCAAAGCCAATTAACCTATAAACCTGCACGTCTTTGGAGTGTGGGAGGAAACCGGAGCACCCGGAGAAAACCCAGGTGGTCACAGGGAGAACGTACTAACTCCAAACAGACAGCACCCATAGTCAGGATTGAGCCTGGCTCTCTGGCACTGTAAGGCAGCAACTCTACCGCTGCGCCACTGTGCCACCCCAATTTCTCATTTATTGCTTTGAAAACGCGATTCATTAAAAATGTAGATCAAACCCAAGTGATTGTGGAAATTTATTGGGCATTTAATATTTATATATCTATCAACTCGGCGTATTTATGGAAGGTTCTCATTCTTCCAAGCCTTCTACACATTTTGGCAAAGTGGAGCAGAGATGCTGCCTTACAGAGCCAGAAACCCAGGTTTGATCCTGACCTCAGGTGCCATCTGCGCCTGTGGACCATCTCCCTGGGACCGCCTGGGTTTCCTCCAGGAACTCTGTCTGCCCACATCCATTCCACACACCCTAGGGGGAAATTTAACAATGCCAATTAACCTACAAAGGTTATGTATTTGGGAACGTAGGAGGAAACCAGAGCACCCAGAGAAAACCCACGCAGTCATGGGGGAGAATGTACAAACTGTGTACAGACAGCACCCGTATTTAAGATCGAACCCGGGTCTCGGGTGCTGTGAGGCAGCAACTCTACCGCTGCGCCACTGTACAATTGATTAAACTGTTGGTGTGCAATCCTGAAGCAATGAACTGCCAGACAAAGTTTGTGCATTTATATTACACAGACCACCACCGCTCCCCAAATTGTTCAGCTATATAAACACTAATATTTCAGGTTATTCCGTGGAATTTGATCCAAGAGGTTTTCATTTTCAATTGCCAAGCAGCTAATTCAAAAGATTCATTTCTTACTCTGTGGTAGTAAAACAGTGTGAAATCCTGGCAATGCTTGTAACAATAAAAATACATGGCGGGTTCATTAAGAGACCAACTTATCTTAATGGCACCCTGGGGTATGCTTCAATGGAGTAACTCAGCCTTAATAAAACCTGAATGAGACTTCAGGCATCAGCACATCAATCCAACTTTGTACTGTTGTGCCACAACCTATTTGAGTTTTAATATTCAGCTGTCAGTCACCCCATTATCTATTTCAAATCCAAACCTTTCAATAGTAATTTATTGTCATATCTACCTAGGTACAGTGAAATTCCTTTTTTGCATTCAGTTTGGGAAAAAGATTACTTTCCATAAGCACAAACATACTCAAGTACTAGAATAGTAATGCCGCTGTCCCACTTAGGAGACCTGAACGGAAACCTCTGGAGACTTTGCGCCCCACCCAAGGTTTCCGTGCGGTTCCCGGAGGTGGCAGATGGTTGCCGGCGGTTGCAGGTAGTGGAAGCAGGTAGGGAGACTTACAAAAACCTCCGGGAACCGCATGGAAACCTTGGGTGGGGCGCAAAGTCTCCAGAGGTTTCCGTTCAGGTTTCCTAAGTGGGACAGGGGCATAAAGGTCGACACAGTGGCGCAGTTGGTAGAGTTGCTGCCTCACAGCGCCAGAGATCCGGGTTCGATACTAACTACGAGTGCTGTCTGTATAAAGTTTGCACGTACGCTCTGTGACCACGCAGGGTTTCTTTGGGTGCTCCGGTTTCCTCACACATTTCAAAGATGTGCAGATTTGCAGGTTGATTGTCCCTCTGTAAATTGCCCCTCGTGTGTAGGAAATGGATGCACAATGGTGATCATTTTTCAATGCTGTTTAGATTCTGGATCAATTACTGTGGACTGGGGGGGAGCTAATGTTATCCCACTTTTTAAGAAAGGAAGGAGAGGGAAAGCAGGGAATTATAGACCAGTTAGCCTGACATCAGTGGCGGGGAAGATACTGGTGTCGATTATTAAAGATGTAATAGCGGCGCATTTGGATAGAATAACAGGATCGGTCCAAGTCAGCATGGATTTACGAAGGGGAAATCATGCTTGACAAACCTGGAATTTTTTGAGGATGTAACAAGTAAAATGGATAAGGGAGAGCCATTGGATATAGTGTACCTGGACTTTCAGAAAGCCTTTGATAAGGTACTTCACAGGAGATTATTGGGCAAAATTAGAACACCTGGTATGGGGGTAGGGTATTGACATGGATTGAAAATTGGTTGGCAGACGAGAAACAAAGAGTAGGGATTAATGGGTCTCTTTTAGAATGGCAGGCAGTGACGAGTGGGATATCGCAAGGCTCAGTGCTGGGACTGCAGCTATTTACAATATACATAAATGATTTAGATGAAGGAATTAAAAGTAACATTAGCATATTTGCAGATGACACAAAGCTGGATGGCAGTGTGAAATGTGAAGAGGATGCTATGAGGATGCAGGGTGACTTGGATAGGTTGGGTGAATGGGCAGATGCATGGCAGATGCAGTATAATGTGGATAAATGTGAGGTTATCCACTTTGGTGGCAAGAACAGGAAGGCAGATTATTATCTGAATTGTGTCAGGTTAGGAAAAGGGTAAGTACAACGAGACCTGGGTGTCCTTGTACATCAGTCACTGAAAGTAAGCATGCAGTTACAGCAGGCAGTGAAGAAAGCTAGTGGCATGTTGGCCTTCATAACAGGAGAGTTGAGTATAGGAGCAAAGAGGCCCTTCTGCAGTTGTACAGGGCCCTGGTGAGACCACACCTGGAGTATCGTGTGCAGTTTTGGTCTCCAAATTTGAGGAAGGACATTTTTGCTATTGAGGAAGTTCAGTGTAGGTTCACAAGGTTAATTCCCGGGGTGGCTCAGAGGGCCGAATAGCCTACTCCTGCACCTATTGGCTATTGCCTTCCAGGGGGAGGTGTTTCAAAGAGTTTGTGGCCAGGGCGAGAACTGATTAAAAAAAACCTTCTGCACTTTTTATATGAGAAAATACGCTGAACAATTCCAAACTCATATTAAAGATTGTGCAACTTGCCAAATCCCCTTACCAGATTCAGATGAGTTTATTGTCAAGTTCACAATGAAAGGTCTTATTCACATGGGGCGGCACGGTGTCGCAGCGGTAGTATTTGCTGCCTCACAGCACCAGACACCCAGGTTCCATCTTAATTACGGGTGCTGTCTACCGAGTTTTCACGCTCTTCCTGTGACCTAGTGGGTTTGCTCCAGGTGCTCCGGTTTCCACTAAGTCATCACTGACCAGTGATCTGTGCACTAGTTCTACGTTATTCCAGTTTTGCATATTACACACTAGGGGCATTTTGCAGAAGCTGATTAACCTACAAACCTGCATGTCTTGGGAATGTGGGAGGAACCTAGAGCACCTGGAGGTCACAGGGAGGATGTACAAACTCCGTACAGACAGCACTTGTAGTCAGGATCGAACTCTTCCATTGACTTCATCTACAGTTCACTCTGTCTCGGCAAGGCCACCAACATAATCAAGGACGATTCTCACCTGGTCACTCCCTCTTGTCCCCTCTCCCATCAGACAAGTGGTACAGAATTTTGAAGACGTATACCTCCAGATTCAGGGGCAGTTTCTTCCCAGCTGTTATCAGGCAACTGAACGGTCCTCTCATCAACTAGAGTGCAGTCCTGACCTCCCATCTACCTCATTGGAGACCTTTGAACGATCTTTAATCGGACTTTATCATGCAATAAATGTTGTACCCTTTATCCTTTATCTGTGCACTGTGGGCGGCTTGATTGTAATCATGTCTAGTCTATTCTGTGACTGGATAACATGCAAACAAAAGCTATTCACTGTACCTTGGTGCACGTGACAATAGTAAAATAAACTAAACTAAATTTAACTAACCAGACGCGCTGCCTGACCAACAGAGTTCCTCAGGCAGTTTTATTACTGCTCAAGTTCCCAGCATCTGTCGCCTCCTGTGTCGCCGACCTACATTTTTGTCTTGCTGATGTTAAGAGCGATGTTGTGTAGGAAGGAACTGCAGATGCTGGTTTGTGATGAAGGAGACACAAAGTATTGGAGTAACTCAGTGGATCGGGCAACATCTCTGGAGAAAAAGGATGCGTGACGTTTCGGGTCGGAACCCTTCTTCGGATTGAAATTAGTGGGGGGGTGGAGGGGGTGGAACAGGAGCCAGAACAGATCAACAAATTCAGGGCCGGCAACAGATGATTCCTCCCACACTCCAAAGCCGTGCAGGTTTGTAGGTTAATGGACGTCTGTAAATTGTCCATAGTGTGTGGGATAGAACAAGCATACGGATGATGCTATACAAGATTGGAAGGTTCTTGATTAGTATCCTGTCGGATGGAACAAGCCTACGGGTGATAGTCGGCACATTTGGCTCAGTGGGCCAAAGGGCCTGTTACCACACTGTATCTGTAAACTAAACTAAACTGAACTAGACTCTAGTCAGTAATTACAGTCCCTATACCCGGCCAGACAGACCTGGGAGGGGGGCGCAGGGGGTAGAGCGAGGGGGCCTGAGCACACAACCCTCAGGGGCATTAGTGTTGGGGGTTCAGGGTGGAGGAAATGTCATGAGCAATTCTATCCGAATGAGTTCTGTTGGACAGGAAATCCAGAAGTTAATTGTAGATGGACACTCCAAGCCGAGGGGCAGCTTTCCCTCCTTCCCCAGTGAACTAATACAACAATGATGATTCAGCTCACATGCAGCCAGGATGCTAAAAATACATGCGAGAAGACAGCGGTTTCTCTTGCGCAGCCACGCTCTCTTTCTCAAAATAAATTATATAACAAATGCCTAAAGTCATCCTCTTGCCTCTTGCACACACAGATATGTTGTCCCATCGTGATTATGGGTCTGACCCCTGAGCAGATTCCACACGTTTTGACGGTGGCGCAGCGGTAGAGTTGCTGCCTTACAGAGAATGCAGCGCCGGAGACCCGGGTTCCATCCCGACTACGGGTGCTGTCTGTACGGAGTTTGTACGTTCTCCCCGTGACCAGCGTGGGTTTTCTCCAAGATCTTCGGTTTCCTCCTACACTCCAAAGACGTACAAGTTTGTAGGTTAATTGGCTTAGTAAATGTAAAAATTGCCCCTAGTGTGTGTAGGACAGTGTTAGTGTGTGGGGATCGCTGGTCGGCGCGGACCCGGTGGGCCAAAGGACCTGTTTCCGCGTTGTATCTCTAAACTAAACTGAAAGTCTCTGGCCTTCATTTGAAGATGGGAAATTCGTTCTACACCTCTTTCCATCACTGTCCCAGTTTTTGTATGACAGTGTCGTACAGAGAGCTGGAGGTGGGGCAGCATTAAGATAGAAGGATGATGGGGGGTCCAGTGTGGGGACCATATCTGAGGAAGGATGTGCTGCCAATGGAGAGGGGCAAGAAGAGGTTCACGAGAATGATCCCAGGGATGATTGGGTTAACGTATAAAAGAGCAATTGATGGCTCTGAGCCTGTACTCGATGGAGTTTAGAAGGATGAGCGGGGACCTTATTAAAAGCTCCCCCCTCATTAGTGAAAGGCCTGGATAGAGTGATTGTGGAGTGGCTGTTTCCACAGGTGGGGGAGTCTCAGAACAGAGTGCACAGCCTAAGAATAAAAGGATGTAGTTTTAGAAAGGAGATGAGAAGGAATTTATTTAGTCAGAGGGTGGTGAATCTGTGGAATCCATTGCCACAGACGGCTGTGGAGGATGCCATTGGATATTTTTAAAGCGGAGATTGGCAGGATTTTGATTAGTAAGGGTTATGGGGAGAAGGCAGGGGAATGGGGTTGAGAGGGAAAGATAAATCAGCCATGATTGAATGGCAAAGTAGACTTAATGGGCCAAATGGCCTAATTCTGCTCCTAGGACTAATGAACATGACCTACTGATTTACTCCAGCTCTTTGTACCTTTCTCTACATCCTGAACAAAATCATAATATAACCAAATTGGCCTGAGGAATACAGTGTTCTGTAATTCATCAATCGTACTATATCTATTTTGTGGCATGGAAACACGTAGAAGAACTGTCTGCAGATGATAATAGATGGGTATCTGGACAGCAAAAGTGTCGGGGGATATAGGACAAATGCGGGCAAATGGTTCTAGCTTAGAGGGGCATCTTGGTCGTCATAGCAGGTTTGTTTGTTGGGCTTGTTTCCGGCCATTATGACTATGATTCCGTGACTCCAGTCACTAAAATCTTTACTATTTTAGACACATTTGACCTGTCTCAACATGTGAAAGAGGCTACTCATTGTAATGGGCACACCCTGGACTTGATTATCACAAAGGGTCTCATTGTTTCTGATATTTTCGTGACTGATCCTTCCTTGTCTGACCACTTCTGTGTTTTCTTTAATATATCTTTTATTCCCGACATACAGACAAAATCAAATACTGTCAAAAAACGGTATATAAATGAACAATCTAATGTACTCTTTAAAAATGCCATCTTCCTCTTACCACCTCTAAACCCATGTTCTGCTGATGATCTTGTAGATAACTTTAACTCCAAAATTGTGAAAGTTATAGATGTCATTGCACCTGTTACGGTTAAAACGATTTCTGGTAAGCAAAAGGCACCCTGGAGAAAAGCTGCTTTTGTAACAGCCCAGAAAAGAGAATGCCGGAAAGCTGAGCGCATCTGGCGGAAAACAAAACTTCATATTCACCATGACATCTATAAAGAGAGCCTCCGTGCCTACAATTTAGACTTAAAAAGTGCTAGAGAAACATTTTTCTCCAATATCATTAACAACAACACTAATAAGGCAAAAACCCTATTTGCAACTGTTGACAGACTGACCAACCCCCCAACACAATTACCACCTGAACTCCATTCCATGCAGAAATGCAATGAGTTTGCATTATTCTATACAGATAAAATTGAAGGCATCAGACGTGCCATCAATATCACCGCTGCAAACAAAAATGTTGGATCACCACCCTGTTTAGGCAAAGGTAACGTGGCAATGATGACATGCTTTAATGTCATAGACTCTAAAACTCTTGTGGAAACGGTGACACAACTAAGGCCATCCACCTGCTGCCTTGATGCTTTACCTACCAACTTCTTTAAGAATGTTTTTGACTGCCTAGCAATAGACATACTGCAAATAGTTAACAGCTCTCTTCAATCAGGCAATTTCCCAAAAGCCTTGAAAACTGCAGTTATTAAACCTCTTTTAAAAAAGCGGAGCCTAGATGCCTCTATTATTAACAACTATAGACCAATTTCAAACCTATCTTTCATAAGTAAAATCATTGAGAAAGTTGTCCTCCAGCAACTTAATCAATTCCTGGCTTCAACTGGCTGCTACGACAACTTCCAGTCAGGATTTTGACCTCTTCATAGCACCGAGACCGCTCTTATTAAAGTTGTAAACGACATCCGTCTTAACACAGACTCTGGCAAAGTTTCAATATTAATGCTATTAGATCTCAGTGCTGCATTCGACACTGTTGATCACTCAATACTTTTGGACAGGTTGGAAAAATGGGTGGGGCTCTCAGGCACAGTCTTAAGTTGGTTCAGGTCATATTTACAAGATAGGAACTATTTTGTTTCCATTGGCGACTTTGTATCAGAACCAATCAACGTGACGTGTGGAGTATCGCAAGGTTCGATCTTAGGGCCCTCTTTATTCAACATCTACATGCTCCCACTAGGGCAAATCATGCGATATAATAATATTGACCACCACTGCTATGCCGATGACACTCAAATCTATGTAGCGCTATCACCAAATGACTATCGCCCCATAGATCTGTTGTGCCAGTGCATTGAGCAAGTCAAAGACTGGATGTGCCAAAATTTTCTCCAACTAAATAAGGACAAAACGGAGATAATTGTTTTTGGTGCTAAAAAAGAAAGGCTTAAAGTAACCCAACACCTTCACTCTCTGTCCCTGAAAACTTCAAACAAAGCCAGAAATCTTGGGGTCATTATGGATTCAGATTTAAATTTTGACAGTCACATCAAATCAGTAACAAAATCGGCCTACTATCACCTCAAAAACATAGCAAGATTAAGAGGACTCATGTCAGCTCAAGATTTAGAAAAACTTGTACATGCCTTTATTAATAGTAGGCTAGATTATTGCAACGGTCTCCTTGCAGGTCTTCCAAAAAAAAACTGTCAGGCAGCTACAGCTTGTTCAGAACGCTGTTGCTAGAGTTCTAACAAAGACCAAAAAATTTGAGCATATTACACCAATTCTTAAATCCTTACATTGGCTCCCTGTATGTCAGAGAATTGATTTTAAAATCCTGCTGCTCACCTATAAATCACTACATGGTTTAGGGCCAAAGTATATCACTGACATGCTTCCACTATATAAGCCTTCTAGACCGCTAAGATCTTCTGAAACCAATCTGCTAGTGATTCCCAGAGTAAATACAAAACATGGGAAAGCAGGATTTAGTTACTATGCAACAAATAACTGGAATAAACTTCCTGAAGATTTAAGACTTGCCTCAACTTTGACCACTTTTAAAACAAGACTGAAAACTTTTATGTTTACTTTAGCTTTCAGCTAAATCTTAACTACATTGCACTTTTAACTTTTGCACTTTTTATAATGCATTTTTAATTTTGCTTTTCTTTTCTTTTAGTTCTTCTATTTTATTTCATTTTATGATTTCATTTATTGTATGACATGTTTTTATGTGAAGCACTTTGAGTCTGCCTCGTGTATGAAATGTGCTATATAAATAAAGTTGCCTTGCCTTGCCTTGCCTAATCACAAAGAATCACTCTTTTCTGAACCAGGTTCATTGACTGATCGTGTAGGAAGGAACTGCAGATGCTGGTTTACGCCGAAAGTAGAGACAAAATGCTGAAGTAACTCAGCGGGTCAGGCAACACCTCTGGAGAACATGGGCAGGTGACATATCGGGTCAAGACTGAATGGCTACCCGTGGCGAAACTACCCCGAGTGAAGAGTAGCTGAAGAAAGGTCTTGACCCAAAACGTTATCTATTCCTTCTCTCCAGAAATGCTGCTGACCTGCTGAGTACTCCATCTCCATCCATGCTGAGAAAGCTAGGGAGTAATTAATTTTAACCTATATAATAGTAAGCCTATATAATAGTAAGCCTGGAATTCCACGACTGGATTAGGTGTTCCTGGTCTGCTCTGTTTGATCAGTCGCTGGATAACGACAGATCTGGTCTGGAGCTGTGATCATGTTGTCCAGTCGCAATAGGTGTAGTGACTGGACCCTCTGTGCAGATACAAGTGCCATCAACATGAGTGTTTTGAGCATAGATTGTTCTAGGTTAAGGGGTCTGGCTGGTGGCCATCCCCTGAGGTATGTCAGGACCACACTGACATCCCATGTATGGGTGTACCTTGGTCTAGGGGTTAGAGTTGTAAATACCCTTCATTAGTTTGACCACCAGCAGATGGGACCCCATTGCCTGTTGTCCTGGAGCTGGTTTTAAATAGACAGGTATGGCTCTTCTAGCCGTGTTGATGGCTCTGTAGCTGAGTCCTTCATCGTGGTGAAGGTTCGCCAGGAATTCCAGTACGTTGGTAACTGTAGCGGTTGAGTAGGTGGTCCCTTTATCCAAGCAGTACTTCTCCCATTTATTGATGCTGGACAAGTGCTGTTTTTCAGTGGATGTTCGAAGGGATGCTGACATGGTGTCGATGGTTTGTTCTGATAATCCCAATCCCAGAAGTGGTTTGTGCAGAATCTGCAACCCAGGAGTTTGATTTTCATGGCACGGGTGGCTTGTGCCCGACACTGGGTGTAAATAACTCTGGGTCACTGGGGATACCATCGGAGTTTCAACAACCATGTCATGGAGTTTTGGGAACCATGGCTGTGTAGGCCAGTCGGGTACTATCAAAATACCTGAAGCAGAGTCCATTTGTATTGTGCGTAGTCCCCAACTGATGAGGCAGAAGGGAGGAAATGCATAGAAGAAGTATTTCCCCAATCCAGCGCGAACGCATCTACCGCTGCTGCCTCAGGGTCTGGTTCCCAAGCGACATACATAGGTATCTGGTGATTTAGCCTTGATGCAAATAAATCGATATCTGGCGTGCCATATTGCATAACTTTGCAAATTATTTGGGGTTTAACATCCATTGTCATTAAATTTATGTGACCTGGTGTCTGCCACTGTATTTAGCTTACCTAGCAGGTAAGTTACTGATAGCCAAATATGTCTTTCGACACACCATTGCCAAATTGTGTTGACCAACTTGTCGCATGATACCGATTTTATGCCGCCCATATGGTTAATGTAGGCCACCACCGTAGTATTATCTATTTGTAACCGTTCATGCAAGTGATGCATATTTGTGCATATGCTTTTAAACCATAAAATTATGCCAAACATTTTGCCCACCACTGTAGTTATGATATTGCTTCAGTGGGTGACTTCAATGACACGATCATAATGACCTGTATGTCGTTTTGGTGCTCTTTGTAAGTTTTGACAGTGCAAAGGTCTGAATTGTGTAGCTGGAAATGCTGCTACCATATTCCCAATTACTCTGTTGTCGAATAGTTGGGAGTACGTGGACCATTAATTGTTGCATGATTGTGCCAATTCAACTGTTTTGTCTCTTGGCAAAGTTACAGTCACGTAGACTGAATTAATTGTGAAGCCCAAGTAGTCCATGATTGTGGATGGCTTCAACCTAGATTTATCTGGATGTAAGACAATCCCAGGGTTTCGAATAACTGTTTGTTAGCTGATACAGCTAACATAGTCAATTCCATGGTCTTGCCTATTTTCCCATTGGGTAACGCTTTAAATTGCCATAGCTGCCCCATCCAGGTAAATTTCAGGTATCTGCGATGATCCTTGTGAATGGTACTAAATTAGTAAACATCTTTAAGATCAATGCTTGCCATGAAGTATCCTTTGGAAATTAGTTGTTTGGCAGTAACAACCGTTTCCATTTTGAAATGTATATACTTAACAACCATATTTAGTGAAGTTAAGTCAATGATGATGCGACATCCACCATCTTTTTCGGTTTAGTGACGAATATTTGATACGAATTCCAAGGGTTCATGTTTCCCATGATACCCTTTGTAATTAGTCTCACCAGTACAGCTTGTCCCTCTCGTTTCTTTAACGGAGAGGGAAAATACCCTCTGGGGTAAATGTTGAACTGGTGGCAATTTTTCTAGTATGAATTGTATTTTGTATCCACTAAGCCATTGAGTATATACTGATCACTTGTGATAGACTCCCGTGCTTCTTAAAACAGGTGTAATCTCCCCTGTTAGTATTAAGCCCCTATTTTGTATACGTTGGTAGGAACCAGACCCACCTACCTCCATGGTTATGGGTATTCTTCTGTTTCCTGCCGGTCCAACGAGTCTTGCACGTTGTCTGATGTAGTGGTGGTGTTGGGGGGTGGCGCATTTTCCATGGGGCCTGCTCTGGGCCTTGGCCTGAAAGGCTTACGGGTTTGGCATGCAGGCCCCGAGCTTTCACCAATACCATGAGGTGGACCCTCCTGGTGGACGCGTTAGAGGTACTGCTGACTGGTTTACGTGTGGTGCTCATTCCAGACCCTGCCCTCTTGCGCCGATATTTTGGACACTTCGTCCAGCCAGACAGACAGCAGGATCTGTGGTTGTGAGGTCGGCGTTCTTTGAGGGCAGGTTTTGTAACTTCCTGAGAAGTTGCGGAGCACTGCGAACAGTAGGTCAGGTGTTTTGCCATACTACCGTGACCCTCTGGAAAGAGCATGCGAAAATGACAGCCGACGTCAGGGATATCAAATTCATTTTTTGATATTTTGGCTTTTTTAAAGCGATGCTCAATGTACCCTCCAATATTGGTGGCCACTTTGAGTAAATGCAATTTAGAGGAAGCGTGATGAACTCCAACGCCTCATAACTACCTGTCTTGGAGATTTTTGAAAGAACAGGTAGTAAGCTGGCCATCAGTTGAGACTGAAAAGCCATCTCGCTAGTGGTGGAGCCACATAGCGGCCACACCCAACACTCTTCCTGATCCTGTACCTCAAGCATACTCCCGATGTTGTTCAGCCAGTGACCCCTCTTCATGACCAGCCCAGCCCCTGGTCACCCCAAAGCTAACCACACTAAGGAGGAAGCAATGGGCAGTGCCTAGGCACTGTGGAGGGTATGCCTGAACCCCCAGCGAGACTGCCCCTCACGCAGCGTGTCTCGCAGGAGCTCCTGCTCCAGGAGCCGCTCCAGCGGCTCAGGCGGCTGTCTCTCTCTCCCTGCGAGTGGAGAGACGTCCCCTCCGACAAGTCGGAAGCCACCGGCCGGATGCCTCTTCGGATGGCTAAACATCCAGCCTGCAGCTCAGGCACTAGCGGGACTGGGCTCGGCGCGGTGATGGGGATAGTGGTGCGCCCAGTAATTGTTCCTACCGCCTTCTTCTAGAGCTTTTGTGCCTTGTAGTAGCGAGAGCGCCCCTCAAGCAGCGCGTCTCGCAGGCACCTGCTCCGAGAGCCGCTGCAGTGGCTGAGGCGGCTCTCTCTCCCCCCGTGCGGGTGGAGAGACGTCCCGTCCGAAATCGGGAACACCTGCCGGATGCCTCTTCGGGTGGCTATGCATCCAGCCCGCTGCTCAGGTACTAGCGGGCTGGGCTCGGCACGGTGTCGGGGAATAGCGGAACACCGGGTAAACGCTCCTACCGCCTGTTGCTGCCCCCTTCCCCGACGGAAACCGTTCCTCCTCGAACGGGAGACAGTTTTGTTCCAGAGCCTTTTTCTCTGCCTGTAAAACGCAAGCAGAAAAAGGCTCCCCTGTAAAAGAAACCCGACCTCAGGGTACTCACCTGACGGTCCGTTTCATTCTGTAGCGGGAGCGCCAAATTCCCGCTGCAGCCGCTGTTGCACTGCTGGCGTTAATGCCGCGCCTGCGCACTGAGCGGGTTCTTCACGTAGTCACTCACGTGACTCCGAAGTAAAATTAAGTCAGTAATTAATCTCAGCAACATGCCTTGACGCTCTGCATCTGGGATAAGAATAACATGCAATTTTACAGCATTTTGGGGTTTTCTTTCAGAGTATTTAGTCTTCGTTTTATAGATTTGGCATGGAAACAGGCCCTTCAACCCATTAAGTCCACACCAACCATCAATCACCTGTTCCCGACCTGACGCGAAACATCACCTATCCTTTTTCACCAGAGATGCTGCCTGACCCGCTGAGTTACTCCAGCATTTTGTGCCTACCTCATTCACACTACTTCTATGTTTTCCCACTTTCTCACCCACTCTTTATGCACTAGGGAACAATTTACCGTGGTCAATTAACCTACAACCCTGCACGTCTTTGGGATGTGGGAGGAAACCGGAGCACCCAGAGAAAACCCACGCGGTCACAGGGAGAACGTGCAAACTCAATGCAGACAGCACCCGAGAACACAATGCTTTATAGCCAATAAGACTCTGCTGCAGTCAGGCATCATTGTAACAGTTAAACAGTAACAGTTAAATGCAGCAGTACAACAAACTTTGTAAACACCTCAGTTTAGTTTAGGTTTTAATGCCCGCCTTGCTAACTTTTTCTTACTGACACAGCGCGGAAATAGGCCCTTTGGCCCACTGAGTCTGTGCCGACCAGCAATCCGTGTACACTAGCCTACACACTAGGTACAATGTACATTGATATCAAGCCAAACCTGTATGTCTTTGGAGTGTGGGAGGAAACCAGAGCACCCGGAGAAAACCCACTCAGTCACGGGGAGAATGGACAAACTCCGTACAGACAACATCCGTAGTCAGGATCGAACCCGGATCTCTGGTGCTGTAAGGCAACAACTATACCACCGTAGTGGCACAGTGCCGCCCTTTCTAAGAGATAACAAAGGGATGAGTTATTTTTTAAGGACGTTTTTCCGAATCTGAGATAGCACCAGATGTCGCCTCACGATTTGTGGAACGTTAACCCCAGGCTCAAATACCTGAGGAGAAACTTTCTCACTCCAAGGGTGGAGGGTGTATGGAACGAGCTGCCAGAGGACGCAGTTGAGACAGGTAGTAATAACAACATTCAAAAGACATAAAAAGACACAAAGACAAAAAATAAACTGGAGTAACTCAGCGCGTCAGGCAGCATACTGAGGAACATGGATAGCTGACGTTTCGTGTTGAGACCCTTCTTCGGGACCTGACCCGAAACGTCACGCGAAATAGATTAGCCATGATTGAATGGCAGAGTAGACTGGATGGGCAGAATGGCCTAATTCTCCTCATATGTCTTCTGGTTATGGTCATCTATTCCAGGGATGCTGTTTGACCCGTTGCGTTACCCCAGTATATTTTTTGTAAGCAGCACCTGCGGATCCTTGTTTCAACATTTAAAAGGCACTTGCGGCATGGATAGGAAAGGTTGAGAGGGGTATGAGGCAAACGGGGGCAAATGCGACTAGCTTAAGGGTCTGTCCCACTTTAACGACCTAATTCACGACCTCTGCCGACATTGCCCTTGACTCATACTCGCAGCATGGTCGTCACGGGGTCGTAGAAGGTCGTAGGAGGTCATGATGCTAGTCGTAGGTACTCGCGGCATCAAGTAGGTCGGGGCGTTTTTCTAGCATGATGAAAAATATCCACGAGTAAAAAAGGTCGTGAATTAGGTCGTGAACGTGGGACAGGCCTTTTAGAAGGGGCATATTGGTCGGCATGGATGAAGTTTAGCTGAAGGGCCGGTTTCTGTGCTGGAGAACTCTATGACTTTACGGGTCAGCACAGTGGTTCAGTTGCTGCCTCACAGCCCTAGAGACCTGGGTTTGATCCTGACCACGGGTGTTGTCTGTACAGAGTTTGCATGTTCTCCTTGTGACTGTGTGGGTTTTCTCCGGGTGCTCTGGTTTCCTCCCACACTCCAAAGGCGTACAGGTTTGTCGGTTAATTGGCTTCTGTAAATTGTAAATTGTTCCTTGTGTGCAGGATAATGCTAGTGTTTGGGGTGATCGCTGGTCGGCATGGACTCGGTGGGCCGTCGGGCCAGTTTCTACCTTTTTCCACCCTGTATCTCCAGAGTAAAGGAAACTAAACTAAGGTAAACTAAAGTAAAGATAGACACAAAGTGCTGGAGTAACCCAGCGGATCAGGCAGCATCTCTGGAGAAAAAGGATGGGTGACCTTTTGGGCCGGGACGCTTCTTCAAATATCCTTTCTCTCTAGGGATGCTGCCTGACATGCCGAGTCACTCCAGCACTTTATGTCTATCTTTGCTGCAGTTTTCTGTTTCTAAACCAAAATAAACGTATTAAAACTCCAGCTGTGAGCCTAGGCTGCGTTTGGCACTTTGGAAGTTCAAAGTTCCAGCCAACACCCATCGATCTGAAATGGTATCTCGACCCTCCCTTCACTAACGTTGTCCGTCTCACTGAGCCTAGCCTCTCCATCAATGTCCCTTTTGCTGTAATCTGTTCGGGGGCGGGGGGGGAAGAGCGGGGGAGGAGGGAAGAGGGAAGAGGTTTGGCCGTCCTCATTGCACCACTTTGAAAGCGAGTCTTCAATAAAACCATCTCAACAATGAGAGGCAAGATGAAGGAGGACCTCCCACCAGCTAATGAGTTGGGCCTGAGACAATTGGCCCTCATTGTTACTGTTATGAACTCTAAATGCCAATCCGTCTGGCTTCAAGACATCAGTAACGCCTGCAGTCTGTGTGTTTTCTTTAAAACCAGAGCCAATTAGATTGGATTCAGAACACAACCTTTGAACATCATTCAGTCCAATAAATCTTCTCCTTGAAGTTGAAAATAAAGTAAATCAAATGACCAAAACGTGAAAGAAAACAGATCTATGGGAGATGCTGAGATAAAGCGAATCCTGCTCCACTTTGACTGCACACAGAAGGAAGGAAGTAAGGGGCAGCACGGTGGCGCAGCAGTAGAGTTTCTGCTTTACAGCGCCAGATACCCGGGTTCGATCCTGACTAAGGGTGTGGTCCGTGCGGAGTTTGTACGTTCTTCCTGTGACCGCGTGGGTTTTCCCCGGGTGCTTCGGTTTCCTCCCACATTCCAAAGATGTGACGATTTGTGGGCGAATTGGCTTCTGTAAATTTTCCCCAGTGTTCGGGATAGAACTAGTGTACAGGGTGATCACTGGTTGGAATGGACTCGGTGGGCTGAGGGACCTGTATCCGCGCTGTATCTCTAATCTTAAAATAAACTAAACTAAACTAAGCATCGTGCGTGCTTTCAAAGACAAGTACGGGACTCAAGGTCTAAATCCCAGCTCACTGATGGATATGCATCTGGCAGAAGGAACCAGACAAGTGCATTAAGGCTGGCGATGAATTAATAGTATTTTAACTTTGCTAAATTGGTCAATCAATGTGATGATTTAAGTGCTTTGACTTGTAGAATCCACTCTACAAGAATTGATTGAAGGCCTAATCAAAATTCAATCTTATCAGCTACGGGAGAGTTTTAGACATGGAGTCATACAGCATGGAAAAAGGCCCTTTGGCCCAAATCCCCTTGAAGATGCCCTATCTACACTGGTCCCACCTGCCCTCATATGGCCCATGAAGGATGAAATGTAAAGGAATTTTCTCAGGTCTAATTCAGAAACAAAGAACTGCAGATGCTGGTTTATGCCAAAGATAGACATAAAGTGCTGGAGTAACTCAGTGGGTCAAGCAGCATCTCTGGAGAAAAAGGATATTTGAAAAAGTACCCAAAACTGACCCAAAACATCACAAATCCTTTTCTCCAGAGAAGTTGCCTGACCCGCTGAGTTCCTCCAGCACTTTGTGTTTATCTTTACTGTAGTTTAATTTAGTTCAGCTTACTTCACTCTAGAGATACATCACAGAAATAGGCCCTTCGGCCCAGCAAGCAGGTCCATGCCGACTAGCGATCAGCCCGAACACTAACACTATCCTGCCCACAGTCGCCGGCAGTCACCTAAAAATAGTCTAAGTGGGACAGGCCCTTTAGAGTGCCTTACAGCACCAGAGACTAGGATCGACCGTGATCTCAGGAGCAGTTTGTACGGAATTTGTACATTCTCCCCGTGACCACATGGGTTTTCTCCGGGTGTTCCATTTTCCTCCCACACTCCAAAGACGTACAGGTTTATAGGGTTGTATAGGAATCGAGTTTTCCCTCTTCACACTCTGTTATATTTTCATTTCCAAACGTAATCTCTCCTCAGTTATAAATTTCTGGCCCAGGCAATGTTTTTGTCGATCCGCACCCTCTCTGTTGCGGTCACATCACTCCCAGTTCAGGACCGAGTTGTATGTAGTTTGCGGGCGTTATTAACACCATGGAATATTTAATCAGCAGTATGATGATCGGCATCTGTCAGCAACTCTGAACAAAGCAAACCTCAGCAGGGATCAGATGTACCACACCTGTGGTGGGTGTCCCCTTACTGCCAATTTCACCCCCACCATATCACTTGAACCAATACAGTGGATGAGTTGCTGACTGTGGGATTAGCTGTATCAGCGCAGGTAGGAAACCTGCGTGTTAGATTTCACACACGTTGTGCTTTTTACTTTTCCTTTCCACAATCTGTGTCTCTCTGCTCCTCTTGGTCATAGAGGCAGACAGCACGGAAACAGCCCAACGCATCCATGCCGACGAGGATGCCTATCCAAGTGAATCCCACTCGCCCCAGTTTGACCTATATCCCTTCAAATTTCCCTCTTCCTTCTCACAGTTCCACCTGCACCCACGCTACCTGTGGGATTTTGCTGGGCGGCTGGTGTTTTTTTCTCCGACAAATTTAACCATTTGGGGGGGGGCGGCATGCTGGTGTTACGGTAGAGTTGCTGCCTAGCTTCGCCAGAGATCCAGGTTCGATCCTGACTGGGTGTTGTCTATACAGAGTTTGTACAAATCACCTTGTGACCCCGTGGGTTTTCTCCAGGTGCTCCGGTTTCCTTCCACACTTCAAAGACGTGCAGGTTTGTAGGTTAATTGGCTTTGGTAAAATTGTCCTGGCGTGCAGGATAGAACCAGTGTATAGGTGATCGCTGCTCGGCATGGACTTGGTGGGCCGAAGGGCCTGTTTCCATGCTGTGTCTCCGAACTGAACCTTTGTGCCTCAGTGATTTTAAATGGGATCTTAAGTTCTGTGAAAATATTAATTTTTGAAATGTCATCATATTTTAACAGTTGCTTGTGTTTAAACAAGCTTATTCCCTGTCCACTTGGCCAACACATTTGGTGTCATCTATGTTGAATGTTTCTGTCCTCTACATGAATGATACAGCAGTTTCTTCAGAAAACATTGTTGAGCTAGTTCGAAGAAGGGCCCCGACCCAAAACGTCACCCGTCCTTTTATCTCCTGCTGCTCCGGTTTCCAAAGTGCTGAAGTAACTCAACGGGTCAGACAGCATCTTTGGAGAAATGAAATAGGTGATGTTTTGGATTGAGACCTTTTTTCAAATATCCTTTTCCTCCATAGATGCTGCCTGACCCGCTGTGTTACTCCAGCATGTTGTGTCTATCTTTGGTATATAGCAGCTTCTGTAGTTTTTTCCTACATATTGTTGAGCTATTTGTGGAGATGGGTCCACTGCAGTTTATTTAAGGAAACACTCAAGATGTGACATCTCATGCTTTCAGTAAGTCACATTGTTCTGCAGTTTAATCCTCTCGCTTAACTTGCACTAATGTTTGGCAATTTGTTTCAGGAAGCCATTGAGGTTTTAGTTTAGAGATTCGGCCCACCGAGTCCGTGCTGACCAGCGATCACCCCATACACTACTTTCTCATCCACTCCCTACACACCAGGGACAATTTACAATTCGCAGAAGCCAATTAACCTACAAACTCCGTACAGACAGCGCCCATAGTCAGGATCGAACCTGGGTCTCTGGCGCTGTAAGGTAGCAAGTCTAACGCTGCACCCCAGTGTACCCCATCTCATCTGCAGAAAGCACCAAACTCCCACAACCTAGGCTTCAGACACGCAGATATAAGGGAAGACAAGCACAATATAGAAAAAGTATCCCCTGAATGCAGAAGACAGAAGTTGATTTTACTTTTGTGAAAATAAACGGCAGTGCTCCTTTGAAGGTTTTTCCTGGCTACACAGATCACTGCCACATCTGTGCTATTTCAACAACAAACACATCCTTCTGCGCTGTAGGTGAATTGCCCCCGTTGGCATATTAGTCGAGTTCAGTTTGACGATTGTATTTCCATACAGTATTATCTGACCTGATTCCATAGCATGCAAAACAAAGCTTTTCACTGTACCCTCGGTACATGTGGTTAATTTGGTTTCGTTCAGTTTAGAGATGCAGCACCAGTGTAAGATAGAACTAGTGTATGGGTGAGCGCTGTCCAATGGGCCTGTTTCCATGCTGTATCTCTAAACTCAACAACAACTGAGCACGGAAACATGCCTCATGTCCCACCGAGTCCACACCCACCATCGATCACCCGTTTGCACTGGTTCTATGTTATCCTACTTTTGCATCCATTCCTTGCACAAGGGAGGCAATTCTACAGAGGGCTCATTAACCTACAAAGCCACATGTTTAGTTCAGAGATACAGCACGGAAACAGGCCAAGTTCAGGCCGAGCATCGGTAACCCATTCGCACTTGGTGAATTTCTCAGCGGCTCCCTATACACCTGGCACAATTTACACAAGCCAATGAACTAAACTGCACTTCTTTGGGATGTTGGAGGAAACGGGAGCACCTGGAGAAATCCCACCCGGTCGCAGGGAGAACGTGCAAACAGTACAGACAGCACCCGAGGTCAGGATCGAACCTGGGACTCTGGCGCTGTGAGGCAGCAGCTCTACCGTTGCACCACCGTGCAGGGATGATAAACCTAAACCTTCATTTTTCACTATCAGATACTTATTATTTACTCAATTAACTGAACAGTGAATCATCTTCAACTTACCGATAAAGACAACTCGATTGGAAATGTGCTGAGACCCACGAACATACGGTTTCTAGAAGAAATTAAAATGCACGGAAGATCGGTTTGATTAGGATGTTCAAATTCATTTAATTTGAAATTTTGTTTATTTTCTAAACATTTGAAAATGAATCATTCCTCGGGTGGCTGCCCGGATTCATTAACATCAATTATTTCAAATCAATATGAATCATTATGAAATAATCAATCATAATGGTACGACATTATTTCAAGATGAATCCTGACTGATCTGATGGAAGGCACAACTCGAGGGCTGTGGCCTGTAGAGGGAGCCACCGAGCCCAGCCCAGAGAATGTGCAAACTCCGTACAGACAGCACTCGTAGTCAGGATCGAACCCGGGTCTCTGGCGCTGTAATGCAGCGACCCTACCGCTGCGCCACTATGACTACATTAATAACAATTCATTTTCTGCTATGGATGCATCAGTCTACACATAATAACGGCAAGGAAAACTGATCTAGACCAGGGAACAGTCCGTGGTTGTGCAAAAATCTGGTGATACCGACATCAGTAGCCCTGCGTGCTTGAAAATTCCAACTGGCAGTCAGCAGGAGCTGTGTTTTTTGTTCCTTTTATGCCAACTTAAAAAAAAAAATGAGATAGGGCAACATTTGCACGTCTCGAGCCGAAACGATGTGAAGCCAAAAGCAGTTCAGTTTCTGAGACGGGGATGGGATCAGAGGCACAATTTGAAACAGATGACCTCCCTCAAGAATGCTTTGAATCATTTCCTCTGCCAACCTTGGTGAAGGGAAAAGAAACGCAGCCTCGGTTATTTTTAAGTCGAGATCCCACCAGCTGGAATTGTGTCAAAGATAGACACAAAATGCCAGAGTAACTCAGTGGGTGCTGCCTGTCCCGCTGAGTGACTCCAGCATTCTGTGTCTACCTTCGGTATAAACTAGTATCTGCAGTCCCCTCCTGTAGGGAATTGTGTCAAAGTTGGAAATGGAAGTCGGGGGAGGCGTGGGGGCAAAGGAGAAGTGATTGGACAGTAATGATTTGATATTTTGTCCAATTTCTCCATGCTGCACAGAGGTCATGTTGACCTCTGTCCCCAGTCCTATCAGAAAATAACTGAGACAGGCAGAGCAGATAGGTAGAGCAGAGAGGCAACTCCGTTTAACACTGAGATTGATATTTCCGAGCCAGTCTAAAAATGTCAGAGAAAAGTCCAGAGTAACTAAAAGTCACCTAAAAACTGGGCGGCACAGTGGTAGAGTTGCTGCCTCACATCGCCAGAGACCCAGGTTCAATCCTGACTACGAGTGCCGTCAGAGTTTGCACGTTCTCCCTGTGACTGCGTGGGTTTTCTCTGGTTGCTCCGGTTTCCTCCCACACGAAAGACGTGCAGGTTTATGCTTGATATAATAGTGATATGATGTAGTCATATAATGATATAAAATTATCCCCAGTGTGTGCAAGATAGTGTAAAGGGCCTGTCCCACGAGCATGCAACTGCATGCGGCAAGCGCGACCAAAGATGGTCTCACGGGGCCTGGCCCACTTCGATCGCCGGAACCTTATAACCATATAACCATATAACAATTACAGCACGGAAACAGGCCATCTCGGCCCTACAAGTCCGCGCCGAACAATTTTTTTCCCTTAGTCCCACCTGCCTGCACTCATACCATAACCCTCCATTCCCTTCTCATCCATATGCCTATCCAATTTATTCTTAAATGATACCAACGAACCTGCCGCCACCACTTCCACTGGAAGCTCATTCCACACCGCTACCACTCTCTGAGTAAAGAAGTTCCCCCTCATGTTACCCCTAAACTTCTGTCCCTTAATTCTGAAGTCATGTCCTCTTGTTTGAATCTTCCCTATTCTCAAAGGGAAAAGCTTGATCACATCAACATTATGGAGTTGTGCGGAGCTGGTCCCGACATCGCGTGGGGCTCCGAAAAACTGACACTGTCCAAAAATTCCGCGCGGCAAAGACCTTCCGGCCCACAGTCGCATTGAGACTGTACGCACCGCCTCGATGGGCGTGCACAGCATCTTGACGGCGTACGCCTAGCGCAAACTTCCCGCAGACTTCGCTCGAACTTCACGTCAACTCGTACGGGATCATTCGACCTCCGCGCGGCCCCTGCTTCCGGTTTGGTCGCGCTTGCCGCATGCAGTCGCATGCTGGTGGGACAGGCCCTTTGGTGT
The DNA here is from genome assembly GCF_010909765.2 of Amblyraja radiata. Lineage (NCBI taxonomy): Eukaryota > Metazoa > Chordata > Chondrichthyes > Rajiformes > Rajidae > Amblyraja > Amblyraja radiata. The sequence continues at coordinate 17,201,196 of NC_045960.1, forward strand.
GCAGGGATCACTCTACCTCCGCGCGGCCCCTGCTTCCAGTTTGGTCGCGCTTGCCGCATGCAGTCGCATGCTGGTGGGACAGGCCCTTTGGTGTGCAGGGATTGCTGGTCGACGTGGACTCGGTGGGCTGAAGGGCCTGGTTCCACACTGTATCGCTAAACTAAAACTAAACTAAACCATGTGATACACATCATTCTGTTCAACATCATATCTTCTAGATTAACTTGCATGCAATACCAGATACCAATCCTACTTTTGCATTGAATGGATTCTGTTTTCCCATAACCTCATTGATTCCCAAGGGAATTGTGGGATTGCCAATTAATTCAGTCATAAAGTTTTTTTTTCAATGTTTATCGTTTAATATGTTTCTGGCTTTTGCATGTTGAAAAAATTATTTCCTTTATTTGCAATATAGTCAGAGAGTCATACAGCACAGAAACAGGCCCTTCAGCCCAACTTGCTCATGCTGACCAAGATGCTCCAACTATGATCCTATCTGCCCACATTTTGTCCATATCCCTCTAAACTTGTCCTGTCCGTTTCTTATAGTCATACAACATATAAAAGGCCCTTCGGCCCAACTTGCTTGTGTCGACTAAGATGCCCTGATCATCCAAAATCAGTACCCCATTTCTGCTCTCCCCTCACACCCCATGATTCTGTTAGCCCGAGTAGCTAAATCTAACGCTCTCTTGAAAACATCCAGTGGATTGGCCTCCACTGCCTTCTGTGGCAGAGAATTCCGCAGATTCACAACTCTCTGGCTGAAAAGGTTTTTCCTCAGTCCGAAATGGCCTATCCCTTATTCTTAAACTGTGACCCCTGTTTCTGGACTCCCCCATCATCGGGAGCATTTTTCCGACTGGAAACAACATTTCCTCTCTATCCAGAACAAGCGGTATTCAGAGCTCGATGTTCCCAGTGTACAAGCTTCCTCCTTTGCAAGTACATGTTGCATTCAGTCAGACCCAATTACCTCATGCTTTGTCATGGAAATCTACGAATAATCACTCTACTCCGTTCCACTGATGTACATTAATATATGTTCATTGCAATGCAATATATCACCCTTTGCCTTCTTTTAATAAAGTGAAAGGAGAGTGAAAGCAGCAATGCACAAATTCATTTCCAACATTACGGACTGTACCTTCCAGAACATTGTAAAAAGAACGCAAGCACACTCTGACATCTGAGAAAGTCTTAACCACTTTATTAAAATGTCCGCAAAGGCTTGTAAAAGCGTTTGAAATAATTTAAAGTCACACCATATAAAACGACGATCAACATACTTTGCCCGTGGGTTGCAGTGTGTGTTGTGACATGTGAAATGTGACATGTGAAGTCATCATTTTAACTACTCTACTTAGAAACCAACTTTTGTACAAACCAGCTTTTGTAGAAAAGTGAATATACACAACAAGGGGAGGTAGATGCAGCTCCTGATAATAGAGTTGTAGAGGTGCACAGCGCAGATTGGACCCTTCGGCCCACCATGACCATGCCGACCACTGTACTTCCCCATACCAGCCCCATTGTACCTGCACTTGACCCGTTGCCTGCTGTGCCTTGGCCATTCATGTGATCGGCCCCATGCTTCCGAAATGCTTTGAGTAATGATCGACCAGGCAGCGTGTTCCAGACTCGTAGAAAGGAATTTCCCCAGAGACCATGTCTAACCCTCTCACCTTAACCCAAAGCACTCCTGTTTAAAATTCAATCATGAGGCCACCTGCAAGGTCACTAAGATAAGCTTTGCCTTCACAAAGACATTGGGGTGAAAGATTGCAACCTTCACGTTGATGAATGCAATCAACCTGCCGTGCACAATCAAATAAGATCACATAGAACAAATTGTCCTACAACTCTAGGCTGTGCACGCCATATGCAAGAAGACGAAGAAGACAAAGACATTTGAGACCAGCTCAGTGTCTAATAGGGCACATAACTCACACCATTATGGTACCAAGGAGGATAGCTAGTCTGACACATAATCACCTATTGTTCTTTGAGATAAAGGTATAAGGGATGACAGATGGTGCAATGGGCTAAGTGTTCGGCTGGCAACCGGAAGGTAGCCGGTTCGAATCCCGCTTGGAGTGCATACTGTCGTTGTGTCCTTGGGCAAGACACTTCACCCACCTTTGCCTGTGTGTGAATGTGTGTGAATGTGTGTGAGTGATTGGTGGTGGTTGGAGGGGCCGTAGGCGCAGATTGGCAGCCACGCTTCCGTCAGTCTGCCCCAGGGCAGCTGTGGCTACAGAAGTAGCTTACCACCACCGAGTGTGACTGAGGAGTGAATGAATAATGCGATGTAAAGCGCCTTGAGTATTAGAAAGGCGCTATATAAATCCCATCCATTATTATTATTATTAGTTAAGTGAGGAGTTCTTTACCCAGAGGGAGACAAGAGCTTCACCTAGAGGGGGAGAGGAGAGAGAGCTTGTACGCAGAGAGGCGTGTGACCTGTTATTTTGTGTTCCCTCTCTCTCCGTCCTTCCCCCACCCTAGTTCTCCTCTTATTTTCACTGCCTCCTGATTAATTTTACTTTTTGTACGCCTCGTTGTCTACTTCTCCTTATCCAACAATGAACCATTGTACACTTGCTCGATCATCGCCTGCTTTGATCTATTCTTTTCACACCTTACCTTCATTGTACCCTTCCATTTCGCGTTTCGCTCTCTCCTGACTCTCAGTCTGAAGAAGAGTCGTGACCTGAAATGTCACCCAATTCCTTCTCTCCAGAGATGCTCCCTGTCTCGCTGAGTTACTCCCGAATTTTGTGTCTATTTTTGATGTACAGTAATGATGAGGCTCAATGAGGCGCTGGTCAGACTGCATTTGTAGTATTGTGAGCAGTTTTGGGGCCCATATCTGTGGAGTGATGTGCTGGCATTGGAGAGGGTCCAGAGGAGTTACTCCAGCATTTTGTGGCTTTCTCTTCTGTCTGGACAAGCTAGATGCAGGGAAAATGTTCCCAATGTTGGGCGAGTCCAGAACCAGGGGCCACAGTCTTAGAATAAAGGGGAGGTCGTTCAAGACTGAGGTGAGAAAAAAACTTTTCACCCAGAGAGTTGTGAATTTATGGAATTCCCTGCCACAGAGGGCAGTGGAGGCCAAGTCACTGGATGGATTTAAGAGAGAGTTAGATAGAGCTCTAGGGGCTAGTGGAGTCAAGGGATATGGGGAGAAGCATGGGTTATTGATAGGGGACGATCAGCCATGATCCCAATGAATGGCGGTGCTGGCTTGAAGGGCTGAAAGGCCTCCTCCTGCACCTATTTTCTATGTTTCTAGTCTTGTCAAACCTCTTCTATTTTTTCACTCCTGTAGAAAGCCTCTTCCCAGTTTAGTGCATCAATAATATCACTGCGAGTTGGTAGGAAAAATTACTTTCTAATTTATGGTTTATTTCAAATTGGTGTGCATAAATAATTTGCTTAAATCAAGTAATTTAATTACTCTTCAGGAACTTGCTTTAATCTAATATCCATTCCAATGGTAAATTGATCGTAAAGAAATATATAGTTGCAGCAATAACTCATTTTATAAGTCGTGAACCAAGCCCTGTACAGATTTCACACAACAACAGCAGTATTTCTTACAGGCTTCATTGAGATTCAGAGCCAGATTCAGGCCCTTCGGCCCAACATGTCCATGCAGACAAAGATGTCCCATTTATGTTAGTCCCACTTGGCCGTGTTTGATCCATATCCCTCTAAACCTTTCCTATCCATGTACCTTTTAAATGTTGTGATAGTACCTGCCTCAACAACCTCCTCTGGCATCTTGTTCCATGAACCCTCCACTCTGTGTGTGAAAAAATTGCCCCTCGGGTTCCTATTGAATCTTTCTCATCTCGCCTTAAACCAATGTCCTCTGGTTCTTGATTGCCCTACTCTGGGTAAAATACTCAATACATTCACCCGCTCTATTCCTTTCACGATCTTATACACCTCCATAAGATTACTCCTCAGCCTACTGCGCTCCAAGGAATAAAGTCCTAGCTTGGCCAACCTCTCCTTATGGCACAGGCTCTAAAGTCCTGGTAACGTCCTTGTAAATCTTTGACTGCATTCTTTCCATCTTTCCAAAACCACCCACTTTAGTGCCATCTGCAAACTTAATAATCCTGCCCTGTACATTCCCATCCAAATCATTGAGAAACACCACAAACAGCATCTGCTTGCTTTCATGAAACCAATTCTGTAACAATTCAGCTCGCTCTCCCTGGATCCCATGCAATCTAACTTTCCAGAGCAGCCTACCATATGGAACCTTATCAAATGCTTTGCTGAAGGAAGGCAGCACAATAACATGAAAATGACAAACAATGAAAATATTCAATTAAAATCCTTTCCAATCAGAGACCTGATGGGAGTGTCCGAGAACACTGATGCAATTATCAAGAAAGCTCATCAGCGCCTCTACTTCCTGAGAAGATTATGGAGAGTCGGTTTGTCAAGGAGGACTCTCTCTAACTTCTACAGGTGCACAGTAGAGAGCATGCTGACTGGTTGCATCGTGGCTTGGTTCGGCAATTTGAGCGCCCTGGAGAGGAAAAGACTACAAAAAGTAGTAAACACTGCCCAGTCCATCATCGGCTCTGACCTTCCTTCCATCGAGGGAATTTATCGCAGTCGCTGCCTCAAAAAGGTTGGCAGTATCATCAAAGACCCACACCATCCTGGCCACACACTCATCTCCCTGCTACCTTCTGAAGGTACAGGAGCCTGAAGACTGCAACAACCAGGTTCAGGAATAGCTACTTCCCCACAGCCATCAGGCCATTAAACCTGGATCGGACAAAACTGTGATTATTAATAACCCATTATCTGTTATTTGCACTTCATCAGTTTATTTATTCATGTGTGTATATATTTATATTATGGTATATGGACGCACTATTCTGTTTTGTAGTAAATGCCTACTATGTTCTGTGTGCTGAAGCAAAGCAAGAATTTCATTGTCCTATACAGGGACACATGACAATAAACTCACTTGAACTTGAACTTGAGTGTATAAAATGAGGGTAGGAATAGATAGGGGAGACCTTCAGAACCTTTTACCCAGGATATAAAAATCAAATACTAGAGGGCAGAGCTTTAAGGTGAGAGTGGCAAAATTTAAAGGAGATGTGCGGAGCAAGTTGTTTTACACAGAGAGCAGTGAGTGCCTGTGAGTGTCGATGGTGGTAGCGTAGGCAGATTTGTGGGTGGCATTGAAGAGATTTTTGGATAGGCATATGGATATGCAGGGAATGGAGGGACATGTATTATGTGCAGACAGATAAGAGTTGGTTTTGGCATCATGTTCGACACAGGCTGTGTCGGCTGAAGGGCCTCTTACTGTGCTGTAAAATAAAATTTGAGAAAGGCAACAGCGTTATTAAGAAATAATGGAGAGCATTTTAGGATGGCACGGTGGCGCAGCAGTAGAGCTGCTGCCTTACATCGCCAGAGACCCGGGTTCGATTCTGTACAGTTTGTACATTCTTTCGATGACTGTGTGGGTTTTCTCCGGGTGCTCCAGTTTCCTCCCACACTACAAAGACATGCAGGTTTCTGGGTTAATTGGCCTCTGTAGGTCATAAGGTCATAAGTGATAGGAACAGAATTAGGCCATTCGGCCCATCAAGTCTACTCTGCCATTCAATCATGGCTGATCTATCTCTACCTCTTAACCTCAGTCCCTTCTCCCCAAAACCCCATAAAATTGTCCCTAGACTGCAGTATACGGGCAATCTCTGGTTGGCGTGAACTTGATCGGCCGAAGGGCCTGTTTACATGCTGTATCTCTAAACTAAACCAAACCTTGAAGAAAATGTGATAGATGCTGAACACGGAAATGTAGAAACAAAGAACTGCAGATGTTGGTTATCGAATTGAATTGAATACTTTATCTTGCACTAAACATTATTCATGTTATTCCCTTTATCATGTATCTGTACACTGTGGATGGCTCGATTGTAATCATGTAAAACCTTTCCGCTGACTGGTTAGCACGCAACAAAAGCTTTTCGCTGTACCTCGGTACACGTGACAATAAACGAATAATCTAAACTCAAACTATCCTTATGGCCAGTACCATACCGTAGTACTTTGCCACCTGGAAGAACCAGTTAGTTACTGATGGCAATGTTTCAGGTTGGGTCAAGAGAAGGGTCTGCCCATTCCCTCCACAGATGCTGCCTGATCTGCTGAGTTCCTCTAGCAATTTGTGTTTCAAGTATTCTAATGTGGTTTTAATCCTGGGTTCACTCTGCTGTTTGCCTCTGGTCACCTGCCCTTTCCTGTCACCGATCCCGTTGGCTCTTTCATTTCTGCTCTCAGGTGCTGCCCCCCAATCTCCCTTCCACACCAAGTCCTGCTATTGGTGACAATGAAGAAAAAGGAGCTGCAGATGCTGGTTTGGAAATAAAAAAGCGCTGGAGTAACTCAGCGGGTCAGGCAGCTTAAGAAGGGTTCAGAGCCAAAACGTCACCTATCCATGTTCCCCAGACCCGCCGAGTTACTCCAGCACTTTGTATCTTTTATCGGTGATGATGACCTGCATTTCCCTAACACCTTTAATGAACCAAACTGTGCCAAGCCAGTCAAACGATGAAGGTACTGCACAGCAAAAGAGAGATGATCAGGCTGCAGATAAGAAGAGGTACAGGGGCTGGGGGAAAAGTTCCAGTGCTCAGTGTCATAATGCTGAAAGCACGACTGTCAGTTTAGAGTTTAGTTTAGAGATACAGCACGGAAATAGGCCCTTCGGCCCACCGAGTTGACCGTAACCATTGATCTCACCAGTTATATGTTAACCCTTTCTCATCCACTCCCTACACGTTAGGAGCAATTTGCAGAGGTCAATTAACCTGCAGTGTGGGAGGAAACCAGAGCACCTGGAGGATAACCCACGCGGTCACAGGGAGAACGTACAAACACCTTACAGATAGCACCCGAGGTATCTGGCGCTGTAAGCAGCAACTCCTCTGCGCCACGCGAGTGTTGAAGTTGTTGCAGGTATAGAATAAATAAATGGCATTTCAATTGCTTGTGGAAGACCAGACAGCATGGTGTTAAAGCCCTGTCCCACAGTACGAGTTCATTCCAAGAGCTCTCCCGAGTTTAAATAAAATCAAACTCGTGGTAAGCACGGAGAATGAACGTAGCGGGTACGTATGAGCTCGGGGACGTCTCTTAGCGGCTCGTAACGCTAACGGCAGGTACTCGGGAAGACACGCTAATGGCAGGTAAGCACGAGAGCCCTGGGTATCGATGAGCGGCCATTACCGTAAATCTCCGAGTTCAAATCAGGGCAAACTCGGGAGAGCTCTTGGAATGAACTCGTACCGTGGGACAGGGCTTACTTTGCTGCACTGAGAGAAAGTAATGCAGGATTTAACTTCATTGAAGAAAGCCTTTAGCAGTTTGTGAGAGGGTCACAACCCCTCATATCTGTGCGGACCCTCTGACTTGAGGTGGGTGGGGTGAACGGTGGGGGTGGGTGATTAGTGGATGAGCTGGACAAGGGGACTTGACCTACTCGACATCAATGTTTCAGCACAGAAACATTAACAAAGGTCTTTCTGACACATGGATCAATGTGTGTGTAGGAGAACTTCCCTGATGAATATGTCTCCACTCCAACAAGAAAGCAGAGTCTGTGGCAGAAGTATTTTAGTTTAGTCACAAAATGCTGGAGTAACTCAGTGGGACAAGCAGCAGCTCTGGACAGAAGGAATGGGTGACGTTTCGGGTTGAGACCCTTCTTCAGTACAGAGGGGCTGAAAAAGGTTGTCAACCCGAAACGTCACCCATTCCTTCTCTCCAGAGATGCTACCTTTCCTGCTGAATTACTCCAGCATTTTGTGTCTATCTTTGGTATAAACCAGCATCTGCAGTTCACATTTTAGTTTAGTTGTAGATGTAGCCCAGTCCATCACACCAGACCCCACTCCTCACCATTGACTCCATCTACACTTCACACTGCCTTGCAAAAACAGTCAACAATTAAAGACAAAGTCCTTTTCTCCTCTCCAGTTTATTTCCACCCCTCCCCCCAACCTCTACTTTTAGTCTGAAGAAAGGTTCTGACCCGAAACGTCACCTATTTTTTTTTTCTCCAGAGATGCTGCCTGATCCACTAAGTTTTGTATCTATCTTTAGCAATTTTGGATCTTGTGTTTTAAACAATAGACAGTAGACAATAGGTGCAGGAGTAGGCCATTCGGGCCTTCGAGCCAGCACCGCCATTCAATGTGATCATGGCTGATCATCCACAATCAGTACCCCATTCCTGCCTTCTCCCCATATCCCCTGACTCTGCTATCTTTAAGAGCCCTATCTAGCTCTCTCTTGAAAGTATCCAGAGAACCGGCCTCCACCGCCCTCTGATACAGAGAATTCCACAGACTCACAACTCTCTGTGAGAAAAAGTGTTTCCTCGTCTCCGTTCTAAATGGCTTACCCCTTATTCTTAAACTGTGGCTCCTGGTTTTGGACTCCCCCAACATCGGGAACATGTTTCCTGCCTCTAGCATGTCCAAACCCTTACCAATCCTATATGTTTTAATAAGATACCCTCTCATCCTTCTAAACTCCAGAGTGTACAAGCCCAGCCGCTCCATTCTCTCAGCATATGAAAGTCCTTCCATCCCGGGAATTAACCTTGTAAACCTACGCTGCACTCCCTCAATAGCAAGAATGTCCTTCCTCAAATTAGGGGACCAAAACGGCACACAATATTCCAGGTGTAGTCTCACTAGGGCTCTGTACAACTGCAGAAGGACCTCTTTGCTCCTATACTCGACTCCTCTTGTTATAAAGGCCAACATGCCATTCGCTTTCTTCACTGCTTGCTGTAACTGCATGCTTACTTTCATAGACTGATGAACAAGGACCCCCAGATCCCATTGTACTTCCCCTTTTCCCAACTTGACGGCATTTAGATAGTAATCTGCCTTCCTGTTTTTGATACCAAAGTGGATAACCTCATCAAAGGGGGCAATGAGGAGGAGTATAGAGACATAATAAGCAACTTTGTGGAGTGGAGTGCACACAATAACCTCCATCTTAACACCACAAAAACCAAGGAGATAGTTGTGGACTTCAGGAGGGGGAGGAGGAGGACTCAACCAACACCAAGCACCATTAAGGGCGGAGGTGGAGGTGGTCGCTAACCACAGGTACCTTGGGGTGCAGCTTGACAGTGAGCTGGACTGGAAGTGTCATATGGAGGTGGTGTACAGGAAGGGACAAAGCCGACTGTATTTTTTAAGGAGGCTGAGGTAATTTAACATCTGCCAACCCCTGCTGTGCAGTGTCTACCATTCAGTGGTGGCCAGTGCTCTGTTTTTTGCTGTGGCCTGTTGGGGAGATGGCGCCCGCATAGCGGACAAAAACAGATTGGACAAGCTAATCAGGAAGGCCGGCTCAATGGTCGGGGCTGAGCAACGAACGGTCCAGCAGGTGGCAGAGGCCAGAACTCTGAACAAACTGGATTCAATAATGACCAACCCCACTCACCCACTCCATGCCCTGAAGGTGATCAAGAGCAGCATCTTCAGTCAGAGACTGATTGCACCAATGTGCAAAACTGAGAGACATAGGAAGTCTTGTATACCAGCTGCTATAAGGTTATATAATGCGCATAAATAACTGCACTTTTTTTCATTCATTGTATTTTAACTTGTATTTTAACTTGTATTTTAACTTGTTAAGTATGGAAGCTATTTGAGGAAATGTGTGGTGTTATGTCTGTCTTGAAGCTGTCATGGCACTGTAATTTCCTGTAAAGGATTATTAAAGGTATAATCAATCAATCAATCAATCAACCTCACATTTATCCACATTAAACTTCACCTGCCATGCATCTGCCCACTCACCCAACCTGTCCAAGTCACCCTGTATTCTCATGGCACCTGATTGCTAGATACAGCATGGAAACAGCCCTCTCAGCCCACCGTGTCCACACTGACCATCGATCACCCTTTCACGCTCGTTCGGGATTCAGAAATCGGAGGTGCAAAAAGATTTGGGAGTTTGGAGTCAGGATCAGGCCTGGATTAGAGGGTTCAAGAAGGAACTGCAGATGCTGGAAATTCGAAGGTACACAAAAAAGCTGGAGAAACTCAGCGGGTGCAGCAGCATCTATGGAGCGAAGGAAATAGGCAACATACAGCGGCCTGGCGAGGGGCTGAGAGACTCTCCCGTGAGGGGCTGTGGCCCGTCGGAGTGGCCCAGCTCGAGGTGGAACGGCACTCCCGTCGGAGTGGCCCAGCCCGAGGGAGAACGGCACTCCCATCGGAGTGGCCCAGCCCGAGGGAGAACGGCACTCCCGTCGGAGTGGCTCAGCCCGAGGGAGAACGGCACTCCCGTCGGAGTGGCCCAGCCCGAGGGAGAACGGCACTCCCGTCGGAGTGGCCCAGCCCCAGGGAGAACGGCACTCACGTGAGGGTGATCCGGCTCGGGGCTGGAACGGTGCTCCAGTGGCTGGGATGGCGTTCTGGCAGCGGTGACCTGAGTCCGGGGTTCAGCCGCGGGCCAGCGGCTGCGTGTGCTGGACTGGAGGGCGGCAGCTTCGACAACCCCCGGGCCGCGGTGTTTGAACCGGCCCGTTTGCGGGGTTCGGTGAGCCGCGGGACTGTTGTGCCATCGCCCGGTGGGGAATCGCCTCAGCGCAGAGGGAGAAGAGGAGGGAAGAGACAGTAACCCTAAGATTTTTGCCTCCACCACAGTGAGGAGGTGCTTGGAGGATACACTGTGGTGGATGTTAATTTGTGTTTATTGTTGTTTATTATTGTATGATTGTATGTATGACTGCAGGCACGAAATTTCGTTCAGACCGTAAGGTCTGAATGACAATAAAGGTATTCAATTTTGTGCCGAAACGTTGCCTATTTCCTACGCTCCATAGTTGCTGATGCACCCGCTGAGTTTCTCCAGCTTTTTTGTGTACCCTGGATTAGAGGGTGCTAGCTATAAAGAGAGGTTGGATAAACTTGAATTGTTTTCTCTGGAGCATCGGAGGCAGGGGGGAAACCTGACGGAAGTTTACAAAAGATAGGGTAGACAGTCAGGAACATTTTACCCAGGGTGGAAATATCATGAACCTGAGAGCATAGGTTCAAGGTGAAAGGAACAACATTTAAAGGAGATGAGGCTCTATGAGGTCGGCCGTATTTGGTACTGTGAGCAAATTTGGGCACCATATCTGAGGAAGGATGTGTTGGCTCTGGAGAGGGTTCAGAGGAGGTTTACAGGAATAATCCCAAGAATGAGTGGGTTAATATACAATGAGCGTTTGTCGGCACTGGGCCTGTACTCACTGGAGTTTAGAAGGATGAGGGGGGGGCCTCATCGAAACTTGCCGAATAATGAAAGGCCTGGATAGAGTGGATGTGGACAGGATGTTTCTACTAGTGGGAGAGTCTAGATTATCTCAAACTCTCAAATCGTTTTGCACCTCCGAGTCTAGGACCAGTGATCATAGCCACAGAATTAAAGGACATTCCTTTAGGAAGGAGATGAGGAGGAATTTCTTTAGTCAGAGGGTGGTGAATCTGTGGAATTATTTTTCACAGAAGGCTGTGGAAGCTGTCCTAGATGGGCCAAATGGCCCAATTCTGCTCCTATCACTTATGACCTTATGAGATTGGAAGGGCAAGGTTTTTTAACTCACGGGTTGGTGGGTGTCTGTAACACGCTGCTGGGAGTAATGCAGGAAGCAGACACGTTAGTGGTATTTACGAGGTGTTAGGTAGTCTTAGGAAACAGATAAATTAGTAGTATTTATGACGTTTTTAGGCAGGCTTTCACTTAAGATATGCAGGGAATGGAGGGCTATGGATCACATGAAGAGAGAGATTAGCTTGGCAATATGTTCAGGACCTTAAAGCTTTTTCCTGTGCTATTATGATCTTTGTAATGTAACTGCATGACCTGGGTGACAAAGGAAATATACATAAAGATAAATCACAAAGAAAATACAGATGAAGCGTGCCAGAGGAAAGAGTCTATTAATCTAGGAAGATTATGGACGGAGCAAAATGGAATTTATCAAGTTATTAAAAGGGAATAAAACAGGTTGTAAGAAAAAGATTATCAGGCAATATTTACTTAAGACTAAAACATTTTATCAATAAAGTACAAATAGTTAACTGGGGAAATAATTGCAGTAGTTTAAAAAAAAATGGGAATCTTCATGGAGTTTAGGTTAGAAGTACAGCGTGGAAACAAGCCCTTTGGCCTCCCGAGTCAGCGCCGACCAACGATCACCCTGTACACTAGCGCTATCTAACACTCAATTTACAGAACCCATGTAATCTACAAACCTGCACGTCTTTGGAGTGTTGCAAAAACCGGAGCACCCGGAGAAAACCCACGAGGTCACAGGGTGAACATACAAACTCCGTACAAACTGAGAACATACAGCACCCGTAGACAGGATCGAATCCGAGTCTCTGGCGCCGTGAGGCAGCAACTCTACCGCTGCAGCAGGAGAGGGGATGGATAAACTATCAGTGCTGTGCATGTATTTATAAAGAAAGCAACTGTTGCAAAAATCACACTCATAAACTAAGGAACAGAACAGTAAAAATTGGAGTGATGTAAGATAAAGAATATAAATTCTGAAGATTGATGTCTCCCAATACAGATGGAATGAATCTTAAATGTTTGAAAGAAGCCAAGAGAGAGATTAGAGAGGAATTGTTCGAATCATCAACACTCACCGATGGGGCTCTTTCTGCTGCGCACGGCCTTCTGGGTAAGCACTGCCACCATTGCCAGATTGTTTCCGATGTAAAGTTGAATGGTCGTACAGTGTTGTTGTAATTATAAACTGCCTTGATTGCTCCAGAGGACTGAATTGTCGAGGTAAGTGTGAGTTTACACAAGTCGCCTCTTGCATAAGTCGGGGAGTGTCTGTACTCGAGAAATACAGGGTGCTAAACCAGGAAGCTACAGGCTCGTCAGCCTAACAGCAGTGAAAACATAATTGGCAAACACTTTCAGGTGCAAAATAACTTTGATCTGGAAAGTTATAAAAGAGAACAGAAGTGATGAAAGGAAGATAGTGTCTGATCAATTGAATTGACATCTTCGATTGAGATAATGGATCAAGGTAGTTCAGAAGTTATAGGAGCAGTATTAGGTTATTCGGTCCATCGAGTCTACTCCGCCATTCAATCATGGCTGATCTATCTTCCCCTCTTAACCCCATTCTCCTGCCTTCTCCCCATAACTCCTGACACCTTAAAGGGGCTACCTCACTGCGGTGACCTAATCCGCGAGTTCTGGCGAGTTTGCCCTCGACTCATACTGGCAGCATGGTCGACACGAGGTCCTAGCAGGTCTTTGTAACTCTCCTTCATGCTCGAGAGTAGTCCCTGCGTACTCGAGGCCTCAGCTAAGTCGTGGCGTATTTTTCAATATGAGAGTAAAAAAAGGTCGCCATGGAAAAAAATCGATACTTTTTTTACTCGTAGGTTTAGTCGAAGTAGGTCGTAGTAGGTCGGCATGTTAGTCGTAGGTAATCGAGGGTAGTCGAAGGTAATCGAAGGTAGTCGTAGATGGTCTTCAACATAGTCGAAGGGAGGTCATAGGAGATCGAAGAAGGTCGTCTTCACTCTCCACTATTTGGTGTCCAATTTTACCAAAGCTAGTCAAGGCTAGTCTTCAACAGAGTCGAAGGAGGTCTTCGACATAGTCAAAGGAGGTCTTCAACATGACATTTTTTCAAACTCTTCTAAACTCAGCAATTAGGTCGCCGCAGTGGGACCGCCCCTTTACTAACCACGATTTTGTCAATCTCCACCTTCTGGTGGCGCCGTGAGCTGGCAGCCTCGCCAGCAGCTGTTCGTCCTTTCGACTTTTGTTTGTTTTTAGTATGTCTAAAAGTGTGTTTTAGTGTGGGGGGGGGGGGGGAGTTGGTGGTGGGGAATCGGGGGAAACTGTTTTTCAGTCACTTACCTCGGTGGAATGCGTCTTTTCTCCTGGTCGCACTTTCGCCTTCGCTCGCGGCCTAACAGATTGGTGCGGCCAATCCGGAATCTGGCCCAGAGCTGCAGCAGTGGGTGCCGCGCGGACTTTCCATCGCAGAGTCTGGGATCCCTCGCTGGGGATTGCCGGAGAAGAGCACCTACTGCTGGCCTGCGGCCTATAACATCGTGAAGCCGCGGTCTCCGATAGAAAGTGGCCGATTCGGGATCTCCAAGCCGCGGAGTGTCTGTCCGTCCCGACGTTGGAGTTTCGAACATCCCGACGAGAGGGCCTGTACATCGGGCCGTCCGTCGTGGCGACTGCGGAGGGTTCATGGCCCCGACCACAGATGAACAAAGGAGGAGAACTGAACATTATTGCCTTCCACTGTTGATTCCACTGTGGTGGATGTTCATGTTGTATTCTATTGTGTATTGTGCTCTTTTTGATTGTGTGGCTGCATGGTAAATCAAATTCCACCTTAAATGGTGCATGTGACAATAAATGTGAACTTCAACTTGAAAAATCCCCACTGACTTGGCCTCCACTGCCGTCTGTGGCAATGAATTCCACAGATTCACCACCTGACTAACGAAATTCCTCCTCACCTCCATTCTAAAGGTACGTCCTTTTATTCTGAGGCTGTGCCCTCTGGTCCTAGACTCTCCTAGTTACTGCAGTAGAATTGGGTTACATGGACTTCTAAAAGGTATTGGAGTACCACCACACAAACAGATTATTAACCTGAAAGTCTGTTAAGAAATTGGCCATTGAATATAAAACTGCCTCACTGACAGTTAATCCAGTGACGGCTGAGAGAGGAAGTCATAGAGTCAAATTCACAAGGCATGGAAAGAGGCCCTTTGGCCCAACTTGTCCACGTCCTGTCTAAGATGCCAGCTTTAGTTTTATTATTATTGTCACGTGAAATCAGATCAGATTTAAACTTTAGACTTTAGAGATACAGTGCGGAAACAGGCCCTTCGGCCCACCGAGTCCGTACTGATCAACGATCACCGCGTACACGAGCGCCATCCTACACACACTAGGGACAATTAATTTTTTTTTTTACCAAAGCCAATTAACCTACATACCTGGACGTCTTTGGAGTGTTTGAACAAACCAGAGCACCTGGGGAAAACCCACATGGTCACAGCGAAAACGTACAAACTCCGTACAGACAGCACCCAGAGTCAGGATCAAACCTGGGTACTTGGTGCTGTGAGGCAGCAGCACTACCCCTGCGCCACCGTGCCATCCTACTTGATAATACTATACATCAATACCATCAACCCAAATTACAGATCTAGAAACACAGTCCAATGTCCGCAAATGGGATTGAGGTGAATCAGACAGTACCCTAGCTTATGGAAGGAGTGTTCAGAATCCTGATAACAAAGGGGAAGAAGCTGTTTTTGAGAACAGGTGAGAACTGCTTTTTGCATTATTGTGTTATTAATGTATTTTTTTTGTTTATACATTAACATTGTGCATTGCATTCACAAGCCCGTTATGCTCCTGTAACTCTAGAGGTCTTCATATAACTGATTGCACCCTTCACATAACACTATGAGTAGTTGTGCCTTTAGCTGCATCTAACTTGCAATAATTCCTTCCTGAAAACCTTTCACCTCCCTCTCTCTTTTTGGATCTTACACCCTTCATAATTCCACCATATAATCCATCTTCGAAATGATTTAAATCCCCAGTACTTCACTGGATCCAGCTTTGTTAGTGCCTGATTGTACCTTGTTTTTTTCTACACAACAGTATCACGCAGATGCAAGCTGCCATTGAGAACATTAATTAGAGCTGAGATTAAGAGAGCCCACAGGGTTGCAAAAAGGTCAAACTATATTTTATTCGATTTCTGCGCTGAAAGCGTCAATGTAACTTCTTGTAAGAGAACAGAGGGAGAGAATAGAACATTTGCGTTTAGTTTAGTTTAGAGATACAGCATGGTAACAGACCCTTCGGCCCACCGAGTCTGTGCTGACCAGCGACCACCCGTTCACTCGTTCTGTCCTACACACCAGAGACAATTTACAGAGACCAATTAACTTAAAAACCTGCACGTCTATGGAGTGTGGGAGGAAACCGGAGCACCCGGAAAAAACCCATGCAGTCACGGGGAGAATGTGCAAACTCCGTACAGAAAGCACCCGTAGTTGGGATCAAACCCGGGTCTCTGGCACTGCGAGACAGCAACTCTACCACTGCGCCACTGTGCCATATAAAATGTCCTTCAAAAATGGTGGTAGGAATTTTCTCAGAGGTAATTTATTAATAATGAAAACTAATGAATATTCGACGAACCTAATGACTTCCATGTTGTAAAGTTCTATGATTTAATGAATTTAGAATTTGCTTTCACGATTAATCATAAGATGTCCGTGCAATAACATAAATTGCTTCATTATTTTGGATGCAATAACATTTGTATTTTTAGATTAAACATGAAATGTAAAACTTTTTTTTACATCGAATGTTCTCGGCGATGAGTGAGTTCTGTGACTGGGTCACTGGAGGTGACTTGTAAAGCAGATGCAAAAATGGGGATTTCGTCCAAAACAACATATTTCTAAAATTGAAAACAACAAGAAAAACTTTGCTTGTGGGTGGATGGGTCAAGGGGGACTTTGAATTCTCACAACATATTAGGCAGTCAGAAAACTGCTCTCTTTAAACCACGCTGTTATGCACTTTATAATTGCTTTATCAATCTTTAAAGAAATGTTTTGGGGCACTAGTTTCTCATGATCGTTTTATGGTCCACATCACCCAGGCTCACACGCTGTAAAATGCACCACTTTGACAGAAAGCAATGAAAGAAAATACAGTGTATGGCCCTCTTTTCCCACGTACTGTAACAATCTGAAATGTCGACAGGCAATATATTAACAGAATAACCTATCATCAGAATTTGAACAATACAGGGCCGGCCACACAAAAGAATGCATTGGTAACGTGTATCAGTGATATTGTGGATATCAGAGAAGAAAACGTATGAAAGTTGAAACAAAAAAAGGTTGAACCCGACATTGTTTCCAAAATGTATCATATAAAATGTAGATGACTGACATATACAAATGTATGTTGCGATTGCTGTGCAACTTTGTATTGCCGAGGTGCTGCAAGACTTAAGGGCCTGTCCCACTTGGGCGACCTAATCCGCGAGTCCAGAAGAGTTCCTTCGACCTTCAAGCTCGAGGGCACTCGCTGGAAAGCCTCGGGCTGGATCGACCGGCCGCGTTGAAACCGCGAGCTGGATCGACCGAACCGCGAGCTGCATCTACCGACCGCGCACACACACACACAAACACATCGCGAAGGTGGGGGCCAGGGGCAGCGGAGGAGCGCTGTCTGCGCGATGAAGAGGAAGGTAAACGGCTGCCACAGAGTACAGTAAGTCCTTTAGAGAGCGGGGGGGGGGGGGGGGGGGGTGGGGGGAGGTTAGAAGGGGAGAGAATGAGCTAGAAGGGGACAGAAGGGGAGAAGGGGAGGAGAAGGGGGGGGGAAGAAGGAGTGGAGACATTTTTAAGAAGTTTAATAAAGTTAGCGGGCATTTTACCTATCGGTAGGTCTTCCTAGGTCGTGAGCCAATGAGCCAATCAAAATGGCCGGTCAGCAAAGGAGATGGCCTACGGCAGCCCTCAAGTGCCTGTAAGTAAATAGCCACCCCACTCCACTGCACTACGAGTGAAAAAGACCCATGCTGACCAAATTTTACTCACGGAAAATTTTTCCGTGACCTAGCTGAGGCTGCGAGTAGGCAGGAACCTCCCTCGAGCATGAAGGAGAGTTCCAGCCACCTCATACGGCCTCCTAGGACCTGGTGTCGACCATGCTGCGAGTTTGAGTCCAGAGCAAACTCTTCTAAACTTGCAGCTTAGGTCGCCCAAGTGGGACATCCCCTTTATGCTTAATTTCCCGTTCAGAATGGAACCTCTCTATGACTCGTTCCATGTGAGCGGTGCCCCATTCATAGAATAACTTGTCCTACACAACCATGACCCGGGGCGGCACGGTGGAGCAGTGGTAGAGTTGCTGCCTCGCGGTGCCAGAGTCCCGGGTTCGATCCTGACGACGGGTGTTGGCTGTACGGGGTTTGCACATACTCCCCGTGACCACGTGGGTTTCCCCCAGGTGACTTTAGACATACATCTTAGAAACAGACCCTTCGGCCCACCGAGTCTGCGCCAACCAGCGATCTTCCCCCACACTAACACTATCCTACACACTATGGACAATTTACAATTTTTACCGATGCTAATTAACCGACAAACCTGCACGTCTTTGGAGTGTGGGCGGAAACCGGAGCACCTGGAGAAAACCCACGCGGTCACAGCGAGAATGCACAAACTTGGTACAGACAGCACCCGCAGTCAGGATCGAACCCGGATTTGTGGCGCTGTAAAGCAGCAACTCTACCGCTGCACCACTGTGCAGTCCTGTGCCCCGGTTTCCCACATTCCAAAGGCGTGCAGGTTTGGAAGTTAATTGGCTTCTGTAAATTATCTCTCGTGTGTAGGATAGAACTGGTGTAGGGGGTGATCGCTGGTCGGCGCAGACTCGGTGGGTTATAGGGCCTGTTTCCATGCTGTATCTCTGAACTTAGATTATGCAACAAGGACAAAAAACAGTTGCTATCTGAATGGGACGTTGTGATTTCACGTCAGATATTCACTTATCCTTCTCCGAATTCCTGATCGAAATCAAATCACTTCAATAAGCTGAAGCAAACGGCAAAACTATTTTGCAAAATATGAGTGAACAGAGTAATGATTTATTTTCCACAAGCTCGCTCTGTTGCAGTTTCGTTGCTGCAAAAATAATGTAATGCGAATATTGAAGCATTTTCGTGAGCTCAATAAAATTCTTCTAAACTTGATCAGCACTTACCAAATGATATCACTCTCACTTCTTCGACCTGTTTCCTCACCAGGTCTTGTTCATTCATCATCCTTTTGTGAGGCGGATTTGGTGGAATGCAGTAATATACAAACAGGAGGGTGTGATTTACCCTCTTCAGCCTGTCATTCACTGACTTTCTGGCTGAATCTCAAACACTGGTTCCTGTACGAAAGCTAATCTATATTTTCACACACACAGGGATAGTCTTATCCCACACACACAGCCTTTGATTTAGCTCAACCTGAGTGTTATATAAGGTTTATTTTGGTATTAAACAACTAAAGTTAGCTGCAAGTTAACACAGGGAGGTTGTGATGGTGTTGGCAGAACATACTTCTCACTTTGTGTTTAGGTTACAACAATTATTCATTCTACTGAAAGCTTTACTTGACTTTATTAATTGAACCAAGCAAAAACCTGAATTAACTTGAAAAGAACAGCTGAATTTCCATCCTTGAGACACTCTCTTCAGACTGTCTGTAAAAGGGTCCCGACCCGAAACGTTACGTTCTACAGTGATGCTGCCTGACCTGCTGAGTTACTCCAGCTCTTTCCATCTTTTTTGGGGGGGAACCAGCATCTGCAGTTCCCAGTTTATGCTTCTTTATTTAACATTTGCATTCTTCCCATTAATCCACAAGGCCAGCAGTTCTTACTGAAGCTACTAACAGGCGGCTGATGACTTGATAAAAACATTCTGCTGAGATCAATAACAGTTACAATCATTAAGAATTAGATTTAACACTTGGAATATCTTGTACCGCACCACAGAGTGTTTGTGGATACTTGGGGTAGACACAGTTGATTTTGACAACGATTACCCTGACAACTTGTGGGCGGCACAGTGGCGCAACAGTAGAGTTGCTGCTTCGCAGCTCCAGAGACCTGTATTCGATCCTGGCTACTGGTGCTGCCTGTACGGAGTTTTTACGTTCTCCCTGTGGCCGTGTGGGTTTTCTCCAGATGCTCCGGTTTCCTTCCACATTCCACTGATGTACAGGTTTGCAGTTTAATTAGATTCGGTAAAAAAAAAATTGTGAACTTAGTTCATAAAGTAAAGGAATGGGCCATTAAGTCTACCCCGCCATACAATTATGGCTGATCTATCTTTCCCTCTCGATCCCATTCTCCTGCCTTCTCCACATAACCCCTGACACCCGTCCTAATCACCCAAAGATGGGCAGGTTTGCAGGTTAATTGGCTTCTGTGAATTGTCCCTAGTGTGTAGGATAGAACTAGTGTACAGATGATTCATGGTTGGAGTGAGCTGTGAGTTGAAGGGTCTGTTTCCATGCTGTATCTCTAAACTGAATTCCAATAGATATAGGGGAAGATACAGACTGAATATAGTTGTAGAAACAAGGAAGTGCAGATGCTGGTATACACAAAAAGACACAGAGTGCTGGAGTAACTTAGCGGGTCAGACAGCATCTGTGGAGAACATGGCTAGGTGACGATTCAGTTGGGAACCCTCCAGAATATATTTCTCAGCATGGTAGTGCATTGTAGTGTATCAGTATTTCCTTAGAAAAAACAGTCACTGCTTTAGTTGAGTTTAGAGATACAGTGCGGAAACTGACTATTTGGCCCACCGAGTCCAAGCCGACCAGAGATCCCCGCACATTAACACTATCCTACACACACATGGGACAATTTTACACTTATACAATGCCAAATAACCTACAAGTCTGTATGTCTTTGGAGTGTGGGAGGAAACCGAAGATCTTGGAAAAAAAACACGCAGGTCACGGGGAGAATGTACAAACTCCTTATAGACAGCACCCGTAGTCAGGATTGGACCCGGGTCTCTGGCGCTGCAAGGCAGCAACTCTACCGCTGTGCCACAGTGCTGCCGCACTACACTAACACCATCCTACACACTGGGGACAATTTACCAAGCCAATTAGCCCACAAACCTGTGGGTTTCTTCTCATCTTGAACACTTTGTCTACTCCACTGCGATATCTCCTCAAGGTATGCCTACTTTGAAGAAGTTCTCCTCCTCTCTGTCCTGGGTCTCCTCCATTGCCAGAGTGAGCAACACCGGAAATTGGAGGAACAGCACCTCATATTCCGCCTGGGTTGCTTGCGTCCGGATGGCATGAACGTTGAATTCTCCCAATTTTGCTAGCCCTTGCTGTCTCCTCCCCTTCCTTAACCCTCGAGCTGTCTCCTCCCATCCCCCCGCCCTCGGGCTCCTCCTCCTCCCTTTTTCCTTCCTTCTCCCCCCCACCCCCCGTCAGTCTGAAGAAGGGTTTCGGCCCAAAAGGTCGCCTATTTCCTTCGCTCCATAGGTGCTGCTGCACCCCCTGAGTTTCTCCAGCATTTTTGTGTACCAGCCCACACACCTGTACGTCTTTAGAGCATAGGAGGAAACCGGAGTACTCGGAGAAAACCCACACGGTTATAGGGAGAAACGAACAAACTCCATACAGACAGCACCTGTAGTCAGGATTGGACCCGGGTGTCTGGCGCTGCAAGGCAGCAACTCTACCGTTGCACCACCGTAATGCACATGGACATGCATCGATCCCCAAAGAGGAACGCTGCGGAATGAGTCAGCAAATATCTTTAATAAAAACCCATAAAAATACTTGGGAACAGCACACTATGGATGGTATGGAGTAAAGGGGTGGGGGTTGAAACTAATGCTCACTAACATTCTTCCCAGCATAATTGTTCACATATTCCACAGCTGCCCAGTTACCTCCCACATTCCTGCCTTCTGACCACGACCTCCCTTTAGCCCTATTATTTTCTTAAACATTTCTCGGTTATAACTCTGACAATTTCCCTGTGTGTTCTTCCCCTTGACAACCCAGCATAACTCCAATAAACTACATTGTTAGGTTGGAAAGGGTGCAGAAGAGATTCACCGGGATATTACCTGGGCATGAGTGAAAGGCAGAGGCTGGGACTTTTTTTCTTTACAGCGTGGGAGGCTGGGGACCTGGGTTCGATCCTGACTACGGGCGCCATCTGTACGGAGTTTGCATGTTCTCCCTGTGACTCCGTGGGTTTTCTCCGGGTGCTCCGGTTTCCTCCCATATCCCAAAGACATGCAGGTCTGGTGGATGGATTGAGGAACGGCCTGCGACTCTCTTTTCCCCGGCAATGGCCCCAGTCTTCCTCACCCGCTGGAGACCCGGACCTCGGGCTCCCTTCCACTCGCTAACTCATGACTGCCGCTTGCCAGCTTCTGTACAAACTGCATTGTGTATTATTCTGTATTGTGGACGCAGCCCAGACCATCACACAAACCAACCTCCCTTCCATTGACTCCATCTGCATCTCACGCTGCCTCGGCAAGGCCACCAGCATAATCAAGGACCACCTCTCCTCCCATCTCCCATCAGGCAAGAGGTACAACAGAAGTGTGAAAAAGCATGCCTCCAGATTTAGGGACAGTTTCTTCCCAGCTATTGTCAGGCACCTGAACCATCCTTAAGGGGTTGGACAGGCTAGATGCAGGAAGATTGTTCCCGATGTTGGGGAAGTCCAGGACAAGGGGTCACAGCTTAAGGATAGAGGGGAAATCCTTTAGGACCGAGATGAGAAAAACATTTTTCACACAGAGAGTGGTGAATCTCTGGAACTCTCTGCCACAGAAGGTAGTTGAGGCCAGTTCATTGGCTATATTTAAGAGGGAGTTAGATGTGGCCCTTGTGGCTGAAGGGATCAGGGGGTATGAAGAGAAGGCAGGTACAGGATACTGAGTTGGATGATCAGCCATGATCATATTGAATGGTGGTGCAGGCTCGAAGGGCTGAATGGCCTACTCCTGTACCTATTTTCTATGTTTCTATGTTTCTATCCTATCACCAATAAGAGAGCAGTCCTGAGCTACTATCTACCTCATTGCAGACCCTCGGACTATCTTTAATTGGACTTTACCGTACGTTTTTCTCTCTATCCTGTATCTGTACACTGTGGACGGCTCGGTTGTAACCATGTATAGTCTTCCCGCTGACAGGTTAGCACGCAACAAAAAAGCTTTTCACTCTACCTCGGTGCAGGTGACCTTAAACTAAACTAAACTAAAGGAAGGAAGAGATGTACAACCAAGAATAAATGAGGAATGTAAAAGTGTGAAGAAATGGGAAACAGCACAGCAAATGCTGGAAATACCCAGCAACTCAGCAGAATCCCTGGAGAGAGATATTTTAGGTCAATGGCCTATCATTAAAACAAGTCGAAGAAAAGGTCTTGTTAAAAGGAGGAAAGTGAGGCAATGAAATGGTCAAAAAGGAAACATACTTGTGAGTGTGCATTTTGTCGTTACTGTACTTCATTTATCAACAGAAGCACACATCCCAACTTGATTAGGGCTTGATGGGAAACTTCCAGGACTTCTCCATATAAGTGGAGGGGTTATATAGACTATAGAGATACAGCCCGGTAACAGGCCCTACGGCCCACCGAGTCCATGCCGACCAGTGGTCGCACTACACACGAGGGACAATTTACGATTTTTACAGAGACCCATTAACCTACAAAGCTGGAGTGTGGGAGGAAACCGGAGCACCCGGACAAAACCGCGGTCGCAGGGAGAACGTACAAACTCCGTACAGGCAGCACCCGTGGTCAGTATCGGACCCGAGTCTGTTGGTGCTGTGAGGCAGCAACTCTACCGCTGCATCACCGTGGCCAGCCAACAGTCGTCCCGACTGGCCAGTTGTCAACACAGTTCTCCCAAAAATATATTTTATTCAGAACAATAAAAAATATATATGAAACAAGAATAGTGCAAATACTTTTTTGACATTCGCAGCATTTATCCATTCATTGGTGTAATATCGGTAGTGTTCACAAACAATCCTTATACTAGGCACCCGTGACACTCATGTGGCGTTCTGCGTTGATATCCCTTCCCTTGTTTGAGGGTCGGCTCCACAGACCCTGCACCCCCTCCCCAATGTTCTACTGCGGAAGGACCTTAGACTATGGCCCTCACAATGGCAGATTGTATTGCAGGTCCACCACTGATTTTCCGGCACCCTTGGTTCCAGAGCCGTGCCGGATTACCCGCTTTGCCCACAGAGGTCACGGCCTTGGGGGGCCGAGATAGCGGCCCGCAACACGACACACTGAGTAAGTGCAACCGGGAGAATAAATATTAAAGAAACTAGTCTCAATGTGCTGGACCATCATTGCTAACCTGTGCAGAAAAACAGGAGACATTTTACAAGGAGGACTATTCTTCCCACCCACCTATTTCCATCTATCACTGATCAACAGAACATTGCAGGATTTCCACAGATGAGTTGAGTTTAGTTTATTGTCACGTGTACCGTGGTACAGTGAAAACCTTTTATGCGTGCTAACCAGTCAGCGGAAAGACAATACATGATTGCAATCGAGCCGTCCACAGTGTACAGGTTCAGGACAAAGGGAATAATGTTTAGTGCAAGTGGCTGCACAGTGGTGGCTGTGCTGTGCTACTACAGGTGCTGTCATAGAAACATAGAAATTAGGTGCAGGAGTAGGCCATTCGGCCCTTCGAGCCTGCACCGCCATTCAATATGATCATGGCTGATCATCCAACTCAGTATCCCGTACCTGCCTTCTCTCCATACCCTCTGATCCCCTTAGCCACAAGGGCCACATCTAACTCCCTCTTAAATATAGCCAATGAACTGGCCTCGACTACCCTCTGTGGCAGGGAGTTCCAGAGATTCACCACTCTCTGTGTGAAAATCACCACTCTCTGTCTGTACGGAGTTTGTACGGTCTCCATGTGACCATGTTAATTGGCTTTGATAAAGATTGTAAATTGTCCCTAGTGTGTGTAGGATAGTGCAAGTGGATGGGGTAATTGCTGGTTGGCACAGACTCAGTGGGCCGAAGGGCCTGTTACCGCACTGTATCTCTAAACTAAACTAAATAAACTTCAGTTAAGTCCGAGTAAAAATATTCTGAGGGTCTCCAATGAGATATGTAGTAGCTCTAGAAATGGGGGTTCCCCTCTTCCATTATAGATGAGGCTCTCCGCTCTTCCCCATTCGTAACAAGTCCTCCTTGTCCTCACCTCCCACCCCATCAGCCGCCGTATGCAACATATAATCCTCCAACATTTACGCCGCCTCCAACGGGATCCCACTACTGGCCACAAACTGTCTCCGACTACATTCTATCTATGTCCCGCCCACTCCCCTGATAGTCTGAAGAAGGGTCTCGACCCGAAATGTCGCCCATTCCTTCTCTCCAGAGATGCTGCCTCACCCGCTGAGTTACTCCAACATTTTGTGTCTACCTGTTGGTGGGATGGTTCAGTTGCCTGATAACAGCTGGAAAGAAATGACAACCCGGAGAATGATTTTTAAAGAAACTACTCTCAATGTGCTGGACCATCACTGCAAACCTATGCATAAGAACAAGAGAAATTTTACAAAACGAATCACTCTTTCCAAGCACGTCTTCTATCACCGACTGATAGCGTATTGCAGGATTTCCAGAGAGGCAAGCACTTACCCAGGATCCAGTTTCCAGACAAGTGCTGGCTTCCTGTAGGCCTCCTTCCCTTGTATTGTCTGATACAAATTCCAGCTTTGTGGAGCGTCTTGCGCACCTTTCCCCCACACAACTGCACGAGCTTCTCCAGCGCCGGAGCTGGCGGCTTGCTTTGGGGCGATATGTGGCAGATCTGCTCAAGAAAAGAATAGAATAATACTATGAATCTCCATTGTGTAAATATTAAACCACAGAGTGGCATTTAAGAGACGTTTTGATAGGCATATGGATATGCGGGGAGTGGAGGAATAATATTACGGTGCCATGATGCCAAGATTTCATGCAGGCAGATAAGATTTGGTCTTACAACATAGAAAACAGTAGAGCACAGGAACAGGCCCTTCGGCCCACAATGTTTGTGCCAAACATGAAGCCAAGCTTATAGAAGTTAGAGATACAGTGTGGAGACAGGCCCTTCGGTCCACCGAGTCCGCTCTGACTGGCGATCACCCCATACACTAACACTATCCTACATATTAGGGACAATTTACAATTTTACCAAAGCCAATTAACCAACGATCCTGTACGTTTTTAGAGTGTGGGAGGAAACCGGAGCACCCAGAGAAGACCTACATAGTCACAAGGGGAACGTACAAACTCCGGGTGATGTCTACGGGTGCTGTCTGTACGGAGCTTGTCCGTTCTCCCTGTGACCGCGTGGGTTTTCACTGGATGCACAGGTTTCCTCCCATACTCCAAAAACGGACAGGTTTGCAGGTTAATTGGCTTGTGTAAATTGATCGGTAATAGAAAATTGTAAATTGTCCCTAATTTTCACCTCACAGGGAGAATGTTGCTGATGATCTAATAGACCTGCTTCGTAATGTAATAATTACTTGTGCTAAGCTGTTCCACGCCTTGCATCCGGCACGGATTTACTTCCTGACAAGCATTGGATTCCAACGTGCTGGCTTCTTGCCTCAGATTGCAACATTTCATTTGTTAGATTTTGCATGACTTGATTGCCATTGTTTTTCAGGAGAAGGTACAAAGATGGCAGCACGGTGACGAAGCGGTGGAGTTGCTGCCTCACGGCGCCAGAGATCCGGGTTCGATACTGACTATGGGTGCTGCATGTACATCGTTCGTACCTTCTCACTGTGACCGCGTGGGTTTTCTCCAGGTGCTCCAGTTTCCTTCCCCACTCCAAAGACGTGCAGGTTTGCAGGTTAATTGGCTTTGGTAAAATTGTAAATTGTCACCTAGTGTCGGAAAATGTTAGTGTACGGGGATCACTGGTCATGGCCCAGACTCGGTGGGCTGAAGGGCTGTTTCTGCGCTGTATCTCTAAACTAAACTAAACCAGTGATTGTTTTTTTTCTAAGGAATAACTGATACAATAAAAACCTAATAATTAGGAGATTCGAGCCATGAGATAACAAAAACGGGTAATGCAACGAGAAATATACCAGAGTTCACAATATAGTCTTATAGCATTAGAGGACAGAACAATTGCAGGTAAAAGTAACTAAAAAAAGTTGCTTGGGATTTACACAGTGCTAGAGCCAGTGAAAGTTTTCTCCTTCCACATACTGATCACAAGGGTGCAATAACATTTTAAGACCAACATTACCAACTATGGATACAAAGAGAAGCTAGATGGTTGACTGCATGCATTCCCCAGCTGTGCCTCAGAATTACACTGCTGGCAGCATTGGTGCTTATTTCACAAACCAGTGCGATAAAAAGGGGTGATTGTAACAACATATTGTATGTTTAAAGATAGTATTCCTTGGGGAGTAGGCGATAACGTACTTGGCAACTAGATTGCGATTTTGGCAGATATTCAAATGTGTTTGAATGATTTTCAGTTAAAATGCAATCTCTCATTCTCAGCTCGTCTTTTTTTATAAAACTTTCCATTGGTTAAAGGAAACTACCCTGATGAAATAATGATCTATATTTTTAATGTTTTGCTTGTTCAAAGCAATAAATTTAAAATTGGGGCGGCACAGTTTCACCCGTACACTAGTTCTATCCTACACACAATTTACAATTTTACCCAAGCCAAATAACCTACAAACTTGCATGCCTTTGGAGTGCGGGAGGAAACCTGAGTACCCGGGGAAAACCCACGTGGTGACAAAGAGAACGTATCTCTAAACTAAACGCAACAACTCAACTAGCCAACAGTCCTCAAAGAGCTGCCTTAATATATTTTTTTAAATCTCTGAATTGTACATTTTGCTACATGGTCTTCTTTACTTTGATCTTGATCGTCAGAGCAACTGCCTGCCTTTGAACCCATGCAATGAAACGAGTTCAAACCACAGGGAGCAGAGGTTTGAGCGGAGCTGGTGAAATGCCCTTATCGAACAGATCCCCCCCCCTCCCCCCCAATGTCTGCTTGTGATCAGCCCACCAGCATGGGTGACTGCAGTCAACCTTTCTCATTGCTGTGGCACCATCTTATCAGTCAGCAAAGTGTGGTGCCTGACCCGAGTACAGTCAATAATTCAACAATCAAGGATCTTCAGTCACAGTCACAATGTGGGCACATTCAACAACCCTTCCAAAGAAATTCTTAACAACTCCAATCATTGACGACAGGTTGGAATTTCTCCACTGCCGCAGCAGGGCAAACTAAATCTGCAATGACAGATAACTTTCACTGCTGAATATGTAAACTGATCAAAAGCTTTTAAGTGCCTTATCTGTCCTAATGATCGTGAACATGCTGACTGTTAAACATTGTGATTTTTAGACACTAACCACTCTTGTTGGTGTGTGCATCGATGTCAAAAGAGAAAGTCAAGTGTGTTTAACTGTTATATGTACCGAAATGGAACAATTACACCTATGCTTGCAACAACATTAAGGTTAGGCACAGTGGTGCAACAGTAGAGTTGCTACTTTAGAGCACCGGACCCAGGTTTGATCCTGTCTACGGGTGATGTCTGTACGGAGTTTGTATGTTCCCCTCGTTACTGTGGGGGTTTTCTACGGGTCCTCCCACAATCCAAAGATGTACAAGTTTGTAGGTTCATTGGCTTTGTAAAATTGTAAATTGTCCATAGTGTGTAGGATAGTGCTTGTGTACGGGGTGATCACTGGCAGCGTGGACTTGGTGGGCTGAAGGGCCTGTTCCTGTGCTGTATCTCTAAAGTCTAAAGTAAAGGATGAACAGGTCTGTAAACAGAGAATTCAATGGATGTTTAGTTCGGCTTATTATTGCCACGTGCACTAAAGTACAGTGAAAAGCTTTTTGTTGCATGTTATCTAGTCAGCGGAAAGACTATACATGATTACAATCAAGCCATTCACAGTGTACAGATAAAGGATAAAAGGAATAACGGTTAGAGCAAGATAAAGTCCAGTAAAGTTTGATTAAAGATAGTTCAAAGGTTTACAATGGGGTAGATGGGAGGTCAGGACTGCTCTCTAATTGGTGATAGGATGGTTCAGTTGCCTGATAACAGCGTGGTCCCTGGACAGAGATAGGGAGGAGGTATAGGGACAGGAGTTGCATCTCCTGTGGTTGCAGAGGAAGGGACCTGGGGAGGGAGTGGTTTGGGTGGGAATGGATGAGTTAACCAGGGAGTTGCCGAGGAAACGGTCGCTGCGTAAGTCGGAAAATGGGTGGAGATGGGAAGATGTGGATAGTGGTGGGATCACTTTGGAAAGGTGACGGAAATGTCGGAGGATGATGTGTTGAATGTGGGGTGAAAGGAGAGGCCAGGGGTTCTCTATCTCAGTTCCGTCTGTGGGATGAGGGAGTGAGAGCAAATCAATGGGACACATAAGATGCATTGGTGAGGGATCTAGCTATGACAGCTGAGGGGAGCGAGGGAAGTCCACCAAAGTATGAGGACATCTTGGAGGCACTAACGAATGAGAATGCCAAAAATAGACACAAAATGCTGGAGTAACTCAGCAGGTCAGTCAGCATCCCTGAACAACATGGATAGGCGATATTTCTGGTCGGGAGCCTTCTTCAGATAAATACCAGAAATAGACATAAATGTTTGAGTAACTTAGCGGGTCAGTCAGCATGCTTCTTAAGCAGGGTCCCAATTGGAAACATCGCCAATTCATGTTCTCCAGAGATGCTGCCTGACCCATTGAGTTACTCCAGAATTTTGTGTCTATCTTTGGTATAAGCCAGCTTCTGCCGTTTCTTGTAATTACCAGAAGAAAGTGATTTATTTTAGTTCAGTTTAGTTTAAAGATAGAGTGCGGAAACAGGCCCTTTGGCCCACAGAGTCCGTGCCGACCAGCGATCCCCGTACAGTAGCACTATCTTACACACTAGGGATAATTTACAATGTTTTACCAAATCCAATTAACCCCAACAAATCTGTCTGTCATTGGAGTGTGGGAGGAAACAGGAGCACCAAGAGAAAACCCACGCGGTCACTGGGAGAACGTACAAACTCTGTACAGACAGCATCCGTAGTCAGGATTGAACTGGGTTCTCTGGTGCTGTGAGGCAGCAACTCTACCGCTGTGCCACCGTGCCGCCCTGGCTCGTTTGGTTTAAAACTGCTCCTCGGGGGGGGGGGGGGGGGGATATAGCTCTTAGGGCTAACAGAATCAAGGGATGTGGGGAGGAACGGGGT
Organism: Amblyraja radiata; assembly: GCF_010909765.2. NCBI lineage: Eukaryota > Metazoa > Chordata > Chondrichthyes > Rajiformes > Rajidae > Amblyraja > Amblyraja radiata. The sequence goes on from NC_045960.1 coordinate 17,231,150, forward strand.
ACTGATTCTGGATGTTCAGCCATGATCATAGTGAATGGCGGTGCTGGCTCGAAGGGTCGAATGGCCTACTCTGGCACCTATTTTCTATGTTTCCATGAAACCAGAGCACCCGGAGAAAACCCACGTGGCCTCAGGGTGAACGTACAAACTGTGTACAGACAGCACCCGTAGACAGGACCTAGTAAGACATTGGAGATTTTGAATTGCCGAGTTGAGGCTCTGACAGTGGGTGGAACTAGATGGGGACAATGGTGGGCCGCAAAAACAAAGCCCTTGGTCTTCCTCATGTTTAATGCGAAAGGCAGCTGTTCAACCACGTTCAGATGTTGGTAACGCCTTCTGACCAGCCTCAAGTCTTGAAGGTGTTTTAAAAAAGAGGTTTATGGATTAGCGAGTTTATGAATTAAGGGTGGCACGGCGGCGCAGCAGTAGAGTTGCTTACTTACACCGCAAGAGACCCAGGTTCCATCCTGACTACGGGTGCTGTCTGTATGGAGTTTGCTCGTTCTCCCTGTGACCGCGTGGATTTTCGCTCGGGTGCTCCAGTTTCCTCCCGTACTCTAAAGTCGTGCAGGTTTGTAGGTTAATTGACTTGTGTAAAAATGTAAATTGGACCTAGTGTTTAGGATAGTGCCAGTGTACGGGGTGATCGCTGGTCGGCATAGACACCGTGGGCAGAAGGGCCTGTTTCTGCACTATAGGTCTAAAGTCTAAAGGAAAGAAGACTAGGAGAGTCTGAAGGAGGGTCCCTATCAGAAGCGTCAACCTATCCATGTTCTCTAGAGATGCTGCCTGATCCGCTGAGAGACTCCTGCAGATTGTGTCCTTTTTTGTGTAAACCAGCGTCTGCGGTTCCTCGTTTCTGGTGTTGCCACAAATTGTGAAAAGGATCACAGATATGGAGAGCACAATTCAAATAACATATACATTTGGTCAACCTTTGTTTTGCATTTTTTTTAATCTGGCTGGGAAAGAAGCCAGTTTCCAAAGCCAAATCAATTGAAGTAGCTGATGATTTGAGGATAAGTCTCTTCTCGTATTTCAGAACAGATGAGTTCCTGGCAGCACAATGGAGAGGTTATGTCAGGGCAAATGGATGGTCACAGTGCATATCGCCAGGCAGGCGAGTTTAAAACTAAGGGGCACCAGCTTTAGGTGAGCGGGGAAAGATTTATAAGGGACCTGAAGAGCAACTTGTTCCTAACAGAAGGGTGGTGGGTATGTGGAATGAACCAGTGGAGGAAGTGGTAGAGGAAAGTTCTACACAATGTGCTGGAGTTACTCAGCGGGTCAGGCAGCGTCCCTGGAGAAGAATGATGGGCGACGTTTCGGGTCAGGCCAACTTCTTCAGACAGTTTGTTTGTTTAACCTGCAATCCCACATGACCTTGGGATGTGGGAGGAAACCAGAGCAACCGGAGAAAACCCATGCAGTCACAGAAAGTACAAACTCCGTATAGACAGCACCCATAGTCAGGATCCAAGCCAGGTCTGTGAGGCAGCGATTCTAATGCTGCGCCACTGTGCCGCTCAAAGCTGGGGCCGAAACAGGTCCTTCGGCCCACCAAGTCCGCGGCGACCAGTGATCCCCACACACTGACACTATCTTACACACACTATGACGATTTATAATTTTTACTGAGCAACCTACAAACCTATATGTTTTTGGAGTGTGGGAGGAAACCGCAGCTCCCAGAGAAAACCTACGCAGGTCACGGGGACATCGTACAAACTCCATACAGACAGCACGCATAGTCAGGATTGAACCCGGGTCACCGGCACTGTGAGGCAGCAACTGTGGTAGGGGGCGCTGCACTGGCAGCAGCCTGTCGGCAGTGTGTCCGTCTTTTTTCAACTTTTTTTTATTTTTTTAGTATGTTTAAAAGTGTGTTTTGAATGTTTCTTTGTGTGTTATGTGTGGGGGGTGGTGAGGGGGGGTAAGGGGGAAACCGGTTCGGCCGCCTCTTCCATGGAGAGGCGACTTTTTCAGGTTGCCTCCCCAGTGGCCTAACAGCAAGGATCGGCGCCGACTTTCCCGGAGACGCGCCCGGAGCTTCAGCGGCGGGCGCAGCGTGGACTCTCGGCGCGGAGCGGGTGAGACGTCGCTGGAGGGGAGCGCTCCGTTACGCTGGCCCGCGGCAGCCGGCAGCCCGAAGCCGCGGTCTGCAGAATTCCAGCTGGTGCGGCGTCTACAGCCCGGGATCTCACGTTGGGGATCCGGGTGGAAGAAGCTTCCACCGCCGGCCCGCGGCCGTCTTCTACCGCGGGCGTGGTATGGACTTAACATCACCCCTGGAGGGGAGCTTCGACCGCCGGCCCTGCAGACTGCGGTGCTTCCGGCTGCGGCACGGCAGGTACTTTAAAACTTTGACCGCTGGCCTGCGGCCTACACCAGCCTGAAGCCGCGGTCTCTGGTTGGGAAGAGCCGATCCTGGACTCACCTTGACTTTGACTTTGTCCCTTACCATCTGGACGCCCGCAGCAACGGCTGTGGAGGGTGGTGGTGCCGACCACGGGGGAAAATGGAGGAGGACTGGCCAAGCTCTGTGCCTTCCACCACAGTGATGAATGCTGTGGTGGATGTTTGTGTAAAATGTTTATTGTGGTTGTGTTCTTTATTATTGTACCGCTGCTGGCAACCCAAACACCACCGACCTTGGTTGTGTGGCAATTAAATTATTTCTATTCTATTCTACCAATGCGCCACCGTGCAACCCAAACTTGTTGGGGGTTTCTGCAAGTCACTGCCCTAGTAATTGTTTAGATGGCAAACGGTATGCTTGACTTCATTGGTCGGGGCATTGAATAGAAGTGTCCGAAAGTCATGATGCAGCTTTATAGGACATGGGTTAGGCAGCATTTAGAGTTGTGTATAGTTCTGGTCGCCCCGTTACAGGGAGCATGTGGCGGCTTTGGATAGAGTGCAGAAGATGCTTACCAGGATGATGCCTGGATTAGGGATAAGCAGAGGTTGGACAGACTTGGATCGTTTTCTCTGGGTGTCTGCCGGATGTTGCAGGTAGATGTAATAGCAGAGCATTCAATAATAAGAGGCTGAGATTGGGGAGAGAGTCAGAAACATTTCCTCAGGTTGGAATAAACCAAATGCTATAGTGCACAGTTTTAAGATGAAAGGGACAACCTTTAAAGCAAATATGCGTGGAAAGTTTTTTACACGGAGGGTGGTGAGGTCAGATACAATGGTGGCATTTAGGAGACTTTTGGATAGTAATATGGATATGCATGGAATGAAGTGACATGGATTACATTCAGGCATATAAGATTTAGGTTTGGCTTCATGTTCGTCACGGACACTGTGCTGCACTGTTCAGTTTAGTTTAATTTAGCTTATTATCCCGTGTCAGGTACAGTGAAAAGCTTTTTATTGTGTGCTTTCCAGTCAACAAAAAGACTATACTGTACATGATTATAATCGAGTGATGATCCACAGTGCACAGATGCAAGATAAAGGGAATAACATTTAGTGCAGGATAAAGTCTAGTAAAGTCCGATTAAAGGTAGACAAAAGTGCTGGAGAAACTCAGTGGGTGCAGCAGCATCTATGGAGCGAAGGAAATAGGTAACGTTTCGGGCCGAAACCCTTCTTCAGACTGATGTAGGGTGGGGCCGATCTCCTCAAAGTCCGATTAAAGATAGTCCGAGGGCATCCAATGAAGTAGATGGGAGGTCAGAACCAATCTCTAGTTCGTGAGAGGACGGTTCAGTTGCCTGATAACAGCTCGGAAGAAACCTGAATCTGGTCCTGAATCTGGAGGTGTGCGTTTTCACACTTCTCTACCTCTTACCTGATGGGAGAGGGGAGAAGAGGGAGTGACCGGGGTGAGACTGGTCCTTGATTATGCTGGTGGCCTTGCTGAACAGTGTTCGCCCCCACTGTTCAATGTTCCATGGTCCATGAAAGCTGCAGAATCGAGTCTGGCACAAATCAACCTAGAAGATATCGAATTGCGTACTGCCAGTTCAACAATAAGCTCCCCAAATAACATCCTTCATGTTGATGAGCAGAAATATTCTGTGGATGTTATTTAGAAATATTTAGCACATAACTTTGCAATGAAGCATATCCTGTTGTTCATTGTCTGTTTTGGTTACAAACGCAGTGATCAGTGAGCAATCAAGTGGAACTTCAGATTTTTAAATAACATCCACAGAAATATTTCTGCGGATACGAAAGGCAATCCTCACTTCCTTTTGAGATGATTTGTTCAGGAGAAAGAAAAGAGTAATGTCCCTTCTGAAAATTAATAGCAAGGCAGTCCTTCAGAAGCCAAGTGTTTCTAAAGTTGCCTAGAAATGGATTTTGTGAACAAAACACGATCCTCCCTGAGGGGCAACTTATTTTTACACAAAGGTGGTGGGTGTATGGAACGAGCTGCCGGAGTTGAGGCAGATACAATGTTTTAAAAATGTAGACAGGTACAGGGATAGGAAAGTTCAGAAAGATATGGAGCAAACACAGGCAGGTGGGACTAGATTGGGGCATGTTGGTCGGCATGGGGAAGTTGTTCTGAAGATGCCCGTTTCCACGCATGGCTCACATTTCTTTTGTCCATTGACATCCATGGATTTTTGACCATGTTTCTGCTCTCCGACTGCTGGCTATTACTTGCTCAATCTGCTGTTGTAAAACATTCGGGGGGGCGGCACAATGGCGCAGAGGTAGATTTACTGCTTTACAGCACCAGAGACCCGGGTTCTATCCTGACTACGAGTACTTGTCTGTACGGAGTTTGTACGTTCTCCCCGTGACCTGCGTGGTTTTTCTCCGAGATCGTCGGATTCCTCCCACACTCCAAAGACGTACAGGTTTGTAGGTTAATTGGCTTTGGATAGGAAAGCTTTAGAGGGTTATAGCCAAACGTGGGCAGGTAGGACTAGTGAACATGGGGCTTCTTGGTCGGCGTGGGCAAGTTGGACCAAAGGGCTTGTTTCCATACAGTATGGCTTTATGACTCTATGCTAGAGGAAATCAGAGGGTCAGGTAGCGTCTTTGGAAGGAATGGACAGGCGATGGTTCGGGTTACATAGAAACATAGAAACATAGAAAGTAGGTGCGAGAGTAGACCACCAGGTCCGTCGAGCCCGCACCGCCATTCGCTCATGGCTGAACACTAAACAGACACACTTACCCACAAACAGTAGACACAAGACACAGAACACAAGACACTACCCTCCCCTTTATACCGCTATCACCCCTCTCCACCCCAAGAACCTCGCGATCTCCTGGGGGAGGCAAAAAACCGGATAAAAACCCAGGTCCAATTCGGGAAAAAAATCCGGGAAATTCCTCTCCGACCCCAATCCAGGCGATCGACACTTGTCCAGGAGATCACTCAGGTCTTACTATACTAACCATACCTAGGTCCATATCCCTGCCCTCTCCCCGTAGCCCCTTATCCCCTTGGCAGCTAAAAAACCATCTATTTTAGTCTTAAATATATTTAAAGTTTCTGCTTCCACTGCTCCCTGGGGCAGTGAATTCCATAAATTAACTACCCTCTGGGTGAAGAAGTTCTTCCTCATCTCAGTTTTAAAAGAGCCCCCCCTTATTCTGCAACTATGTCCCCTAGTTCTAGTTTCCCCGATCATTGGGAACATCCTCGGTGCATCCACCCGATCAAGGCCCCTCACGATCTTATATGTTTCAATGAGATCGCCTCTCATTCTTCTAAACTCCAAAGAGTAGAGTTCCAGCCTACTTAACCTTTCCTCATATGTCAATCCCCTCATTGCAGGAATTAATCTTGTAAACCTTCGCTGCACTGCCTCCAGGGCTAGTACATCCTTTCTTAAGTATGGACCCCAGAACTGTACACAGTATTCCAAATGTGGTCTCACTAATACTGTGTACAGCTGCAGCAAGACCTCCGTGTTTTTATACTCAATCCCCCTAGCAATAAAGGCCAAAACTCCATTGGCCTTCCTGATTGCTTGCTGCACCTGCATACTAACTTTTAGTGATTCATGTACTAATACCCCTAGATCCCTTTGCGTTGCATTACAACGCAGCTCCTCCTCATTTAGAAAATAACTTGCCCTATCATTTTTTTTCCCAAAGTGAATGACTTCACATTTATTAGTATTAAATTTCATCTGCCAAGTTGTTGCCCACTCACCTAGCTTATCTATATCCTTTTGCAGACTCTTCCTATCCTCCTCATCCCCTACTTTTCCTCCCATTTTTGTATCGTCCGCAAATTTTGATATATTACACTTGGTTCCCTCCTCCAAATCATTTATATAAATTGTGAACAACTGGGGTCCCAGCACCGACCCTTGCGGAACCCCGCTAGTTACCGGTTGCCATCCCGAGTATGAACCATTTATCCCCACTCTCTGCTTCCTATTTGTTAGCCAATCCTCTACCCATGCTAATATATTACCCCCAATCCCATAATTTTTTATTTTTAGCAATAGTCTCTTATGTGGCACCTTGTCAAAAGCCTTTTGGAAGTCCAAGTATACCACATCCACCGGTTCCCCTTTATCCACCCGGGTTGTTACTTCCTCAAAGAATTCGAGCAGATTCATTAAACAGGACTTCCCCTTCACAAAACCATGCTGGTTCTGTCCGATGAAGTCATGTTTATCCAAGTGCCCCGTTAGTGTTTCTTTAATAATTGTCTCTAACATTTTACCCACCACCGATGTTAGACTAACCGGTCTATAGTTACCCGCCTTCTGTTTACTTCCTTTTTTAAATATAGGTGTTACATTGGCCATTTTCCAATCCACTGGGACCGTTCCTGCCTCCAGGGAGTTTTGGAAAATTATCACCAATATCAAGGGTTGAGACCCTTCCTCCACAGATGCTGCCTGAACTGCTGAGTTCCTCCAGCAATTTGAGTTTTGATCATTGAATGAACCCTTGCTGTGCCACCACTAATATTCCTTCAGTTCCTCCCCAGCTGTTATCAGGCAGCTGAACCGTCCCACCAACAACCAGAGAGCAGTTCTGAGCCACTGTCGACTTCATTGGACACCCTCAGACTATTTTTGATCGGACTTTACTGGATTTTATCTTACACCAAACGTTATTCACGTTATTCCCTTTATCATGTATCTGTACACTGCGTTGTTTTTCCAGTGACTGGATAGCACGCAACAAAAATCTTTACACTGTACCTCGGTATACATGACAATAAACTAAACTCACTCCTCAGATAAAATGTGTCGGAAGGAACTGCAGGTACTGGTTTAATCCGAAGATGGACACAAAATACTGGAGTATCTCAGCGGGTCAGGCAGCATCTCTGGAGAAAAGGAATAGGTGATGTTTCAGGTCCAGACCTTCCCAGTCTGAAGAACACACAAACTCCAGTCTGGAGCTGCTGCCTGAGCCCCCCCCTGAATTACTCCAGCGTTTTGTGTCTATCTTCACTGCTCAGATACACAGTTTACAACCACGCATGTTTGTACTTCCTCAGGAACCTGCAAGGGTATTGTGAATCCCAAAATATTCAACTTAAACAAGGATATTGTGATCACACATGATGGGTTTATGGAAGCTTTTGTCAACACGTTCACTATTATGTTAATTATCTCTCCCGGTAAAGAATCATGCAAGGAACTCTAACAAAAGCATCTAATTGCCAGCACTCACAACAATACAAACAGGAAAGTAGGTATGTGGCCAGGAGTTTATGCAACAGACGACATGCCATTTGACCAGAATCTTGCACAACTAGACATTCTTTGCATTCCAATATATTCCAGCTCCTTCCACACAAAAGCAACATCTTCTAAGAGCCATTTATATCATTTTTGTGTCTTCTATAGATATAGCTAGAACACTTCAGGCTTTAGACTTTGGAGTTACAGCACGGAAACAGGCCCTTCGGCCCACCGAGTCTGCGCTGACCAGCAATCACCCTGCATACTGTCTTCTGCAAGCTCTCTGTACAGCTAAACAATGTCAGGCTTTAGACTTTGGAGAGACAGTGCGGAAACAAGCCCTAAGGCCCGCCGAGTCCAGCCCGACCAGCGATCACTCATACACTAACACCACCATTTTTACAATTTAATCACAGCCAATTAACCTACAAACTTGAAGAAACAAAGAATTGCAGATGCTGGTTTATATGAAATATAGAGACAAAGTGCTGGAGTAACCCAGCAGTCAGGCAGCAATCCTGGAGAAAAAAGATAGGTGACGTTTCGGATCAGGACCCTTCTTCTACCCTACAAACCTGTACGTCTTTGGAGTGCGGGTGGAAACCGGAGCACCCAAAGAAAACGATGGCAGTCACAGGTCGAACGTACAAACTCCATTTAGACAGCACCCATAGTCATGATTGAACCCAGGTCTCTTGCGCTGTGAGGCAGCAAGTCTACCGCTGCACTACCGTGTCACTCCAATACATCTGGCAGAATGAATGGGGAAAGACAATGAAGTGTAAAAGTCTCCAGGACTGGGTGCATTTGTCCATCGGTCTCGGAAAGTGTTGGATAGTGTGGGGTTAATGAGGCAGATGGAATCATACTCATCATAAATGGGCGGCACGGTGGCTCAGCGGCAGTGTTGCTGCCTTGGAGCGCCAGGGACCCAGGTTCAATCCTGACCACGGGTGCAGCCTGTACGGAGTTTGTACATTCTCCCCGTGATCACATGGGTTTTCTCCGGCTACTCTGGTTTCCTCCCACACTCTGAAGACGTGCAGGTTTGTAGGTTAATTGGCTTTGGTAAAATTTTTAATTGTCCCGAAAGTGTAGGAAAGTCTACGGGGATCGCTGGTCGGCGCGGACTAGGTGGGCCGAAGGGTTTGTTCCCGCGCTGTATCTCTGAAGTCTAAAGTAAAGTCTGCCTGACGGGAGAGGGAAGAAGGGAGAAAAACCAGGGTGCGAGTGGCCCTTGATTATGTTGGCTGCTTTCCCGAGGCAGCATCAATCAATCAATTTTATTTGAATAGCACATTTAAAAACAACTCACGTTGACCAAAGTGCTGTTCATCAGTGCTGGTACTAATGTGCCACATACAATTGTACACAGACCTAACAATACATACATAAACTGTTTACAGTGCCCCCTCAGAGGGACTCAAAAACGCTAGGGAGTAGAAATAGGTTTTGAGCCTCGACTTAAAGGAGTCGATGGAGGGGGCAGTTCTGATGAGGAGTGAGATGCTGTTCCACAGTCTAGGTGCTGCAACTGCAAAAGCGTGGTCACCCCTGAGCTTATACCTAGACCGCGGGATAGTCAGTAGCCCCAAGTCGGCCGACCTGAGGGACCTGGAGGTAGAATGGTGGGTTAGAAGATTTTTTATATGGGGGGGGGGGCAAGCCCGTTAAGGGCTTTACATACAAATTAAGCAATGCAGCATAGATGCATGCAGTCGAGCTGTTTTATGTGTTGGACTGGGCTGCATGCACGGCTCTCTGCAAGCTCTTGTGCTCTTGCAAGGAGAGCGGTTGCCATACCAAGCCAGCTTCGATGCATCTTGACAGGATGCTTTCTGTTGTGGGTTGCAGGAACAGGGTGAATGTCCATGTATATCTAACTGCTGAAAGAAAAAACTCTGGGAACAAAATTCTGGGAATGAGTTTAGCTGTGTAATTGATGCTAAGTTCAAAGGTTTATGGCTGTCTATTTGACACCTAACTTGTTGAATCAGGCCCTTCCATTTTGAGAAACAATTATTTGCGTGTTGCTAAGGGTGGGGGAGTTAAGGACAAAATATACAAAATTACCAAGTGACCTGTGCACAAACCTTCCACGCTATACTGACCTCTGCTTGGAGTAAAAATAAACATCTTCAAATATAGTCACTTTAAATTAATCAGCAAGCAAGAGTTCTTTTCAATTATACATGGCAATTAGTGAAGAAATATAGTGGCATTAATTGTTTTACATTTTTTATTCAATATTAAATGGGCAGCACAGTGGCGCAGTAGTGGAGTTGCTGCCTTGCAGTGCCAGAGACCCCTTGTTCGATCCTGACTAAGGGTGCTGTCAGTACGGAGTTTGTACGTTCACCCTGTGATCGCGTGGGTTTTTCGCCAGGTGCTCTGGCTTCTACCCACACTCCAAAGAAGTACAGGTTTGTCGGTTAATTGGCTTTGGTAAAATTGTAAATTGTCCCTGGTGTGAGGAGGATAGTGCCAGTGTACGGGTGATCGCTGGTCAGAGAGGACTCTGTGGGTCAAAGGGCCTGTTTCCGCACTGTATCTCTGAACTAAACTGAAAAAATGAAACCTCAAAAGATCCACTGAAAATTTGGAGTCAAACGAGTTCCTAATTAAATGCTCGCTAAATGTTCAACTTTATTCTGAACAGTCCATTTTTTGCCCAGTCCATTGTCCAGACTTGCAGAAATTTGTTCACATTCCAAGAATGTGCCTTAAAACATACATTTTTATAAAGAATGTGTTTTCTGGAAAAGGGCTGAGAAATGTTGGAAAGTTGTCATTATACACTATCCGTTGAATAACGCAATAAATCATTTATGGCAGTGCTTGTTATATCCCTAATGCAAAAAACATGCTTGCATTGTTGAGGATTTGCTCCTGGGTCTCCACTATTAGTAAAATCGGTTCCTATCCGCTCCCCTTCCACCTCAACAGCTGGGACAATTTTTGACATCCATTTAGCTCAGGCAATCTATAGTTTTAGTCCAAAGCAAACTGACCGTCAGAAAAAGGTGTTAATGAAATGGAATAAAACCAGCACGGTGGCGCAGCGGTAGAGTTGCTGCCTCACAGCGCCAGAGACCCGGGTTCCATCCTGACCACAGCTGCTGTCTGCACAGACTTTGTACGTTCTCCCCGTGACCGCATGGGTTTTCTCTGGGTGCTCCGGTTTCCTCACATTCTAAAGACGCGTAGGTTTGTAGGTTAATTGGCTTCTGTAAATTGTCCCGAATGCGTATGATATAGTGTACGGGTGATCACTGATCAGCACAGACTCGGTGGGCCAAAGGCCTGTTTCCACACTGTATCTCTAATCTAAACTAAACAGAGCAGATCAACAAGCACAGAGTTTGGTTTTGTTAAAAATAAAGTGCATCTCTCACTTGGAGCTTTTATTTGTAGTTGCACCTATCATTGATTTATAATCAATGTGCAATAATAATAATAATAATAATAAATTTATTTAATGGGCGCCTTTCAGACATCTCAAGGACACCTTACATAGTAATCGGAATAACATATAATCGGAATATAACAAGTAATAAAGACATCACAGAGACACAAATTAAAAACAGAATTCAATCCAAAAACAGAAAATCAAAAACACAGTGTGAAGAGGGAGCAGCAGCAGCCAAAGCGCGCCAGCGTCCACTCTCCCTTCACGGCAGCCATCTTGGACACAGACCTACAGGACTACAAATAGACAAAAAAATCATCCCCCCACAGTGGATAGCACTGTGGGCGAAGGCACAATATCCAGTCCCCACCCCATATTCACCCCAAAGTCAAGCCTATTGAGGCCACCGCAATTGCCTCTACGGAGGCCCGATGTCCCTGGCCGTTCTCACCGGGTGGTCTTGCCCCGGCGTCGGGAGAGTCCTTTCGGCGGCTGGGCCACCTGGAACGGCCGCTTCCTGGTTGGATCCCGCGGCTGCCGAAGCCGACAAGGCCGCGCCGGTTTGGAGCAAAGATCTTTGGTTTGGAGCTCCCAGGCTCCCGATGAAAAAGTCGGCGCCGCCTCTCCGCACTGCCGCCTCTCCGCTCCGCAGACCCGCAGCCCGGAGATGTTGCTCTCGGCGGTCCAGCTCGCCAGAGCTCCAGCGCATCGCTCCAGCGCGGCGACCCAGGCAAGGCATCGCCCGCTCCACTCCGCTCCGCTCCAGCGCTCCAACGCTGTGCCGCTGCCGAGGCCGAGGTGCTGGGCGGTCCCCGCCAGGAAACGGTGCTCCAAGCCCGCTGGTAGGCCACGAGGACGGGTCGACGGGCAGCCCGGAGAAAAGGCTGCCACACCGACCAGGTAGGGACCTAGAAATAAAGTTTACACCTACCCCCCCACATTAAAAGACCATATCCCCTACAAACAAAAAACAGGACTCACTAAAAACTATAAAAAAAACGGATTTAAAACGGACGGCTGCTGGCTAGCAGCCGTTCACCAAGATGGCTCCTCCTCAATGTCAACCAAGACTTGCAATTGCAGCAACACTCTGTGTCATCCTCTAAAGGCCTGTCCCACTTGGGCGTCCGGAAGTGGCGGCGCTGTGTTACAGCTGCGGCTCGCCTGCAGTCTGTCTGTTTTTACTTTTTTTGTTTTTTTTTTGTCTAGTTTAGTAATTTTTTTGGTTATTAGGTGGTGTTATGTGTGTGGGGCGAGGGTGAAACAGAGCTTTCTGTCTCTCCCTTCGGGGGAATGCGACTTTTTGTCGTATCCCCCTTCTCTTCCCCCGTCTGCGCTGAGGCCTAATGGCGGAGCTGGCGGCCTCCAACCTGCGACCGACCTCGAGGGTCCGGAGGTAGAGCCAGCCAGGACTCACCAACGCGAGGCTGGCTGTCTTCGAGCTGTGGCGACGTCCGGGTAGCGGCACGACTCGGCGCTCCAGTGAGGGCGGACGGCGTGGGGCTGAGACACTCCCGTGCGGCCGGCACGGCTACTGGCTGGAAGGCGCTCCCGTGTGAGCAGCCCGGTGCGGGGCTGAGACACTCCTGTGCGGCCGGCACGGCTACCGGCTGGAAGGCGCTCCCGTGTGAGCAGCCCGGTGCGGGGCTGAGACGCTGCCGTGCGGGCGGACCGGCTCCCGGCTGGAAGGTGCTCTCGTGGGGGCAGCCCGGTGCGGGGCTGAGACGCTGCCGTGTGGGCGGCCCGGTGCGGGGCGGAGACGGTGCTACGGCGGCTGAGGCGGCGTTCTGGCGGCGGCGACCTGGATCCGGGGCTCGGCCACGGGCCAGTGGAGGACAATGTCGGGAGCTCGCAGGTCACAGGCTGGTGCCTGTTTTCCGGAGCACCCGTTGCAACAGCTGCGTCCGCTGGACTGGAGGGCGGCAGCTTCGACCACCCCCCGGGCCGCGGAGCTTGAACCGCGGGACTGATACCATCGCCCAGTGGGGTATCGCCTCGGCGCAGAGGGAGAAGAGGAAGGAAGAGACAGTAACTCTAAGACTTTTGCCTCCATCACAGTGAGGAGGTGTTTGGTGAACTCACTGTGGTGGATGTTAATTTGTGTTTATTGTGTTCTGTTATTATTACATGTATGGCTGCAGGCTGAATGACAAATAAAGGATTCAATTCAATTCAATTCAATTTGATTTTGTGAATCCCCAAATCCTCGGGTGCCGCGCACGACTGCCTACGTCACCACGCGCCATGCGTGCGTAACGCGCACCATGCGTGCATCACGTGGGCGTCATTTGCGCGTCGTGCGTCGTGACGGGTAAATGACACGCAAACGACGACCCAGTGGGACAGGCCCTTAAACACCTGTGGGGAAAACCAGTTCTTGAACCAAGTTGTACGTGCTTTCAAGTATTGTATCATATGCGGCTGACTTTAGAGATACAGCGTGGGAACAGGCCCTTCGGCCCACCGAGTCCGTAGCGACAGCGGTCGCCCTATCCTGCACACTAGGGACAATTTGTAATTGTGGAGTCGAGAAAAGGCCAGAATAAATCAGGGGCGGCTATAGATAACCTCAGGCAGGTTGGAGCACCTAATGACCCGAAACGTCACCATCTTTTTTTCTCCAAAGATGCTGCCTGTGGTATGAAGAATGATTTCTCTAATTTCAAGTATTTCCTCACCGCCCCTCCCCCACCCTAGTCAGCCGACTAGTTCCCACTGCTGTCATCCCTGTATCCCTTCGTTATCACCTCTTCCCCAGACAACAAAGAGTTATTTGTTCTGGCCTTTTCCTACCAACAGTCCACCACCAGTCCACCCCACTGCCGCCTCAGGTAAGTCGGGACATTTTTTCCAGCCCGATAAAAAATGTCCACGAATAATGGGATGAAAGAAAGGCCAGAACAAATAACTTTTTACTCGTAAGGAGGGCATCGAAATGGTCATGGGAATTCGTAGACATACTCTAAGGAGTTCATAGGTGTTCGTGAACATAGTCATGGAAGGTCATAGGAGTTCGTAGCTTACCACGGTCTTGATTTTTCTTTGGGTCCTCTAAACTCAGCAGTGAAGTCGTGAAAGTGGGACAGGCCCTTAACCAGTCAGCGGAAAGACATGATTAGTTTAGTTTAGATAAGCATTACAGCACGGAAACAGGCCCTTCGGCTCACCGCGCTGAACAGCGATCCCCGCACATTAACACTATCCTCTCCACACTAGGGCCAATTTACAATTTTCCCAAGTGTGGGAGGAAACCGGAGCACCTCGAGAATCACAGGAGAACGTACAAACTCCATACAGACAGCACCCAAAGTCAAGATCAAACCCGGGTCTCTGGCGCTGTAATAGGCCTGTCCCACTTAGGTGACTATTTAGGCGACTGCAGGAGACTATGTGGTCGCCACATGGTCGCCAATGTTCGCGGGTGGTTGCCGGGGAGTCGCCTTCATGGTCGTGAGGAGTTCCCGCATTCTGGGAACTAGTCGCGGCCTCATTATGGTTGCCACAAATTTTTCAACATGTTGAAAAATTACCGGCGACCAGAATGAAGCAGCCATGGAGAGTAGCGAGAATTCTCGTGCCGTAGGTGTAGTGGTAGTGGGTTGCCAGGAGGTTGAAGGTTGTATGAGCAGTTTACATACTACTTTTGGCTTTGGACTTGGTTATCTTGGTTGAGTGCTTATCATGGTGTTATAGCACAAGTACTTTGTGTTTTAATGGTAATTGGCACCGGATCATAACTTCTATACTATGTTGTCATATACATTTTAGTGTGCTGACCTTTCTGGGAACAATCAAGATTAAACTCATTCTGAATTAACATGAATTTGCTTTAAACTTGCAATTGTAGTTCAGGGTATTAAAATGTCTTATTTAATCACTTTTAACCAAACATAACTTGATTACAAAGTCTTCTTAATGAGTCTTTAAAAAGTAATCATATCTAAAGCAAACTATCCTATTCCAATTTCCGAAATTGATTTGCACTTTCAAAAATATTTTGCTTCAGTTTCATTAATTATTGCATTGTTCACTTGAAATTTTATGTATTACATTCGAAGTCCACATCATCGCCTATTTGGTGTGTTCTGAACAAGATTCAAATTGTTAACAGATGGGTTCAAAATAGTTTTAGTTTTAGCGATACAACACAGTAACAGGCCGTTCAGCCCACTGAGTCCAGCGATCACCCCATACACTAGCACCATCCTACACACAAAGGACAATTTACAATTTTACCCAAGCCAATTAACTGACAAACCTGCGCGTCTTTGGAGTGTGGGAGGAAACCGGAGCACCTGGAGAAAACCCATGTGGTCACAGGGAGAAAGTGCAAACTCTGTACCGACGGCACGCGTAGTCAGGATCAAACACAGGTCTCTGGGGCTATGAGGCAGCAACTCCTATGGAACAATAGTGTTCCATATGGGCGCACAGAAAAGGATTAAAGCATGGAATATATCAGATATCAAAATTGTATTTCTAAAGCTGTACACAAAACATACAAGTTTGTTAAAAGACGAATGCCACATTTCTATCAACCATTTGGCAGAAACCAAGTGAATCTTGCAAAATGTCTTGCTTTGGTTTTCATTCAAATTACAAAAGAAATGATGTGTTTTGGCATAAAGGCTACAGTGCTTATAAGAAATCAAAAATATTGACGTTCATGGGCAGAAAATGCACTGAAAGATATTACAATGGACAGAAATGTTCGGCATTTTTAAAGAAACAACACACAATCTGCGAGTAAAAATCCTTTTACTCACAGAAACCCGGAAAATTGGCTGACAAGAGAAATCAAAGATTCATAAAAGAGAGCTTAAAAGTTGGCAGAAAGCCTGAGGATTGGAAGAATTCTAGAATTCAACAAGAGGACCGAGAAATTGATCGAGAGCCAAGAGAAGGCGAGAGAAAATTGGCGTGAAACTTAAAAAATCGACAAGAGCTTTATAAGGTAAGTAAAAAGTTCAATTCCAGCAAATGTTGGTCCCTTACAGACAATTTATAATGGAAAAGAAAGAAGCATGGAGAAAATAGACAAATGCTGTGTGTCAGTCTTCATGAAAGAAGTTAATAGACAATAGGCTATGGGTGCAGGGGTAGGCCATTCGGCCCTTCGACCCATACACAAAATCCACCTGAAATATCAGACTAATAGCCCTGTCCCACGGTACGAGTTCATTCCAAGAGCTCTCCCGAGTTTAAAAAAAATTAAACTCGTGGTAAGCACGGAGAATGAACGTAGCGGGTACGTCGGAGCTCGGGGACGTTTCTTAGCGGCTCGTAACGTTAACGGCAAGTACTCGGGAAGACTCGCTAACGGCAGGTAAGCACGGGAAGACTCGTGAAGATTTTTCAACATGTTGAAAAATGTCCTCGGGAGCCCCAGGTACCGACGAATGGCCATTACCGTAAATCTCCGAGTTCGAATCAGGGCAAACTCGGGAGAGCTCTCGGAATGAACTCGTACCGTGGGACAGGGCTTTAAGAGTCAAATCAGAATGAGGAATAGGAATGTTCAAGAAGGAACTGCAGATGCTGGAAAATCGAAGGTACACAAAAAAGCTGGAGAAACTCAGCGGGTGCAGCAGCATCTATGGAGCGAAGGAAATAGGCAACGTTTCGGGCCGAAACCCTTCTTCAGACTGATAGGGGGTGGCGGGGAGAAGGAAGGAAAAAGGAGGAGGAGGAGCCCGAGGGCGGGGGGATGGGAGGAGACAGCCCGAGGGCTAAGGAAGGGGAGGAGACAGCAGGGGCTAACAAAATTGGGAGAATTCAGTGTTCAAGCCCGCAGGATGCAGACTCCCCGGAAGTCTGTAGGAATAGAAATAGCAGTAGACTTGCTGCCTCATAGCACCGGAGACCCGGGTTCGATCCTGACCTCGAGTGCTGTCTGAGTGAAGTTTGTACATTCTCCTTGTTACCATGTGGGTTTTCTCCAGATACTCCGGTTTCCACCCACACTCCAAAGACGTACATGTTTGTGGGTTAATTGGCTTCTCTAAGTTGTCCCTGGTCTGTAGGATAGTGCTAGTGTACAGGGTGAGCATTGATCGGCGCAGACTCTGTGGGCCGAAGGGCCTGTTTCCACGCTGTATCTCTAACCTAAACTAAACTGTTAATAAAAAGACAATGTCCCAGGGAAGAAACTGAGGTAGATTCCAAAGGCTTCATGATCCACATCCCAGAGTTTTGAAAGAGGTAGCTCTGGAGATTATGAATATTATATTTATCAGCTTGCAAAATCCTACTCTGGGATTCTTCCGAAGGAGATCCTCCCGACCCGCTGAGCTACACCAGCGCTTTATGTCTTTTTTTTATAAACCAGCATCTGCAGTTCCTTGTGTCTACATTAACCCAACAGCTGTGAAAACCCGACAACACAATTCTTATATTAAATATCCTGAAGACCTTTATGACAGTATGCAATAGACAATAGGTGCAGGAGTAGGCCATTCAGCCCTTCGAACCTTTACTTTTGCATAGGATGTTGCAAACATCTCAACAATGATGACAATATTCCTGCTGACAGTGAACAGGTTTTGCTCAGCCTTATTCTCTGCGAGTTAGGCTGGATAAATCTTCTGCATACTGAGAGGGATCTTGGGCTCCATATCTGAGGAAGGATGTGCTGGCTTTCGAGAGGGTCCAGAGGATGTTTACGAGAATGATCCTGTGGATGATTTGGGTTAACGTATAATGAGCTTTTGACGGCACTGGGCCTTGTACTCGCTGGAGTTGAGAAGGATGAGGGGGCTCCTCATTAAAACATACAGAATAGTGAAAGGCCTGGAGAGAGTGAATGTGGAGAGGATGTTTCCACTGGTGGGAGAGTCTTGGACTAGAGGGCACAGCCTCAGAATTAAAGGACGTGCCTTTAGAAAGATGAAGAGGTATTTCTTTAGCCAGAATGTGGAAGTAATTGCCATGGACGGCTGTGGAGGCCAAGACTTTGAGTATTAAGGCGGAAATTTACCGATACCTGATTAGTACGGGTGTCAAGGGTTATGAGGAGAAAGCAGGAGAATGGGGTTGAAAGGGAAAGATAGATCAGCCATGATTAAATGGCGTAGATTTGATGGGCCAAATGGCCTAATTCTGCTTCTATGTCCCATGAACATGAAATTGAGGGATTATGCAGACCCAGAATCAATGATTTGATTGAAGTTACCCATTTCATGAATGCCTCATGGACTGAGTACTGGAAAATATTTAAGAAAGTGCTGTGAATGGATGTTGTTTAAAGTCCCAGTCTGTTAAACACAGTGTTCATGAGATGAAAACAAAAAGCAGTCCATTTCCTCCTTATTACTCCATGTGCTTCCAAAGTATGCACACCATGAGAAAGAAAAGACAACCTTGATAGCTTTTGCATGAATCCCGCCAATGAAATTTCTGCCGCCCCACAGCACCCAGTAGGGGCGGTACAGTGGTGCAGCGGTAGAGATGCTGCCTCACAGTGCCAGAGACTCGGGTTTGATCCTGACTACGGGTGCTGTCTGTACGAAGATTTGCACGTTCTCCTGGTGACCACATAGGTTTTCTCTGGGTGTTCCGGTTTCCTCCCACACTCCAAAGACAATTGGCTTTGGTAAAAAACTGTAAATTGTCCCTAGTGTGGAGGATAGTGCAAGTGTACCGCCTGATCTCTGGTTGGTGTGGACTCGATGGGCAGAAGGGCTTGTTCCCGCGTTGTGTCTCCAAAGCTATAACTAAAACTCATCTGCCTCTGACCAAACTGGTCACCTACACACTGGAGGTTAGAAGGACCGAAGGGGCTGTTTCTGTGCTGTATCTCCACAGTATAAAGTGAAGTCAATCCTGTTTAACTTAGTTATTGTATTTGTGACCAAACATTAATTGCAGACAACAATGGTACGTTGTCCTTCTGTGCCAGATCAAACCACAGTGCAAATGATGAGGGAGACCACGAGAGCCTTCTGACACTTCTGTACCACTGTAAAGTTTGATGGAGAGGGCTTGCTCGCTTCCATGACATTATCCAACAGTACATTCTACATATGTGCGAAAGCAAATTACAACACATTCCACATCAACAGCAGTAGACAGTGTTGAAAGCATTGATCGCTGGCAGCAAACCCCGTGTGACATTTGGCTTCACAACTCTGCAATGCCAGTTGCGGGCTTGCATGCCACCAGGAACACACAAGGATTTAGCCGCTTCTCAATCACGAGTATTTACCGCAATAGCTGCCTCTCACAACCCCATGCATGTACCGGGAATGATGTCTGTCACAACCCAAGGCTTTCCTTACAATTTCTTCTTCCTCCCACAATTTCAGGGCTGCTCGGCAGCGCAGCGGTACAGTTGCTGCCTCAACCCTAGTTCAATCCTGACTACGGGTGCTGCCTGTATAGAGTTTGCATGTTCTCTCTGTGACTGCATGGGTTTTCTCCGGGTTGCTTCAGTTTCCTCCCATACCTCAAAGATGTGCAGGTTTGGTAAAAATGTTAAATGTCCCTTGTGTGTAGGATAATGGTAGGGAACGAGGGTGATCGTTGGTCAGCGTGGACTTGGTTGGCCAAAGGGCCTGTTTCCGTGCTGCATCTCGAAAGTCTAAAGGAACGCCCAAGCATTTGGTGACATCTCAATCCCGTGTATTTGCCGCGATTTATGTCTGCCACAACACGAGGCTTTCCTTTCAGTTTCTTCTTCTTCCCACCATTGTGCGAGCTAGCAGCAACAATAAAACTGTTTCCAAGCCAAGAGAGCCCTCAGTGAAGAAACTCGGGCAAATCAAGCCACGGACTGGAGCCATAGTTGACCGATGATTCTGGACTGTTTATTGACCGATGGGTTAATGTGAAGTTAATGTGATCTGGAAATTCAGGCCAATGAACACATTTGAACCCCTCAAAAGGTACATCTAAACAATGTAGTTATATTTTTTATTTCAGTTCAATTTAGTTTGGAGATCACCCACCACCACTGAATTCATTCACTGATGTTGGTCCACCAATATTAGTTTTAGTTCTCGAAATAAAGCGTGGAAAAAAGACCCACGGCCCACCGAGTCCGTGCCGACCAGCGACCGCCCATACACAGGCACTGTCCGACACACTTAGGACAATTTACACAAGCTGGTTAATCTACAAACCCGCACGTCTTTGAGATGTGGGAGGAAACCGGAGCACCTGGAAGGAACCCACGCGGTCACAGGGAGAACGTACAAAGGAACAACAACTCATATTTCACCTGGGTGGTCGACAACCCGGGAGCATAGTGGTAGCGAATTTTCCAAGTAGAGGTAACCCACATCCTCTCTCCACCTGTTTACGTTGGCCCTCCCACACACACCCTTCTTCCCACAACAACCCCTTAACTCTCTATGAATCTGTTTAGTTTCTCTCGCCTTCCACACACTCCACCACTTGAACCCGTTTACCACCCCTCCCTCCTTCTGTTGTTCCCGTCTGCCATCTCTCCTTCTCATTCACTTCCATTCTTCACCTTCCTTTCCTAACAAGTGAATGCCGCAGCTGGTAGAGCCGCTGCCTCACAGCTTGATCCTGACCTCTGAGTGCTGTCTGTGAGAAGTTTGCACGTTCTCCCAGTGACCGCGTGGGTTTCCTCCGGGCGCTCCGGTTGCAGGAGAAGACGGACAGACTCTCACAGCTTCTTAAGCCCTCTGTTCCTCAAGGGAGCATAGGCCATTGAAAAAGCTGCAACCTTACACCCAATACAGCAAAGGCACAGGTGATGAGGATCCACTCCAAAACCAGCAACCCTATCCTTATGCATAACACTGCTCTAGAGGATGTAGAAACATTCACATACCTAGGCTCCACTAGTGTTGTGGACATCACCAGAGGGGCAGAGGCAGATGTAAAAAATAGAATCAATAAGGCTAGGGTGGTGTCTAACATGCTCAGGAAGATCTGGAGCTCAAAACACCAATCTCAATCAACACCAAAATATGCATCTTTAACTCAAATGTGAAACAGGTGATGCTGTATGGATCAGAGACATGGAAAACAACAAAACACACTACAAACAGGCTGCAAACATTCATTAACAGCTGCCTTAGGAGAATAACATCTGGTGGAGAGACAAAGTAAGCAATGTGGACCTGTGGAAAAGAACAAGCCAGGAGCCCATTGACTTACAAATTTAAAGGAGAAAATGGCGTTGGATAGGACACAGCCTCAGGAAACCTGCCACAAACATCACCCGGCTAGCCCTGAAATGGAACCCCCAAGGAAAAAGGAAAAGAGGTCGCCCCAGGAACAGCTGGAGAAGAGGTGTCTGGGGACAGAAATGTCTGAGAGTGGGCTCAACTGGGGAGATCTCGAAAGAACTGCCAACAACCGAGTGAGGTGGAGGACATTTGTCAATGGCCTATGCTCCATAGAGGAGCGTGCTACTCTGTACATTACCCCCTAGTGTGCAGGGAGTGGAGGAGAAAGTGGGATAACATGGAACTAGTGTGAACGGTTGATCAATGGTTGGCATGGACTCGGTGGGCCGAAGGGCCTGTTTCCAGGCTGTATCTCAAAACTAAATGCCAGAGCCTGCTGCCCTTTGAATCCCACTTGTTACCTCCCAGTCTCTGTCGTTGTCTCTACCCTTCCTTCCCCCACCTGACTGTTATTCGCCAAGCAATCCACCCTCACTGAGATCCATCTACTACTTATAGACACAGAGTGCTGCAGTAACTCAGCAGTTCAGGCAGCAACATGGATAGACGACGTTTTGGCTCGGGACCCAGTCTGAAGAAGTGTCCCGACCCGAAACGTCACCCATGCATCCATGTTCTCCAGAGAGATGCTGCCTGACCCGCTGAGTTTCTCCAGCACTTTGTGTCTATCTTTGGCATTCTCATTCTTCAGTGGATCAGAAAGTGCTCAAATGTCCTGAACCCTATGGTATAAACCAGCATCTGCAGTTCATTTTTGCTCCATCTATCACTTGCCAGCTTTTGCCACACTCCCCCCCCCCCCCCCCCCACATCTTTATACTAGCTACTTCCCCCTCTACTCTTTCAGTCTGGGTGAAGGGTCTCGACCCGAAACGTTACTGTCCATTTCCCTCCACAGATGCTGCCTGACATGCCGAGTTCCTCCAGCTGTTCGTTTTGTTTGCTACAGATTCCAGCACCGGCTGCCCCTTGGTGCTGGCAAACTTTCACCTGTCTATTCACGGGCAATAATGAACGTTCCCGACAACTGTCTTGATAATTGAGTGATGAATGTGCTCTCTATTCAATGATTGCATGAAAGATAAGTGGTAAAACAAACACACAAAGAAAGATAGCTTCAAACGGGTGGTTCACTCACTCTCGTTCTTATTTCCCTTTCCTGTCAAGCCTTCCTTGTAACAAACAACGACCAGGATTGCTGATCACGGCCCATATCGTCCTCGACTGGTTTTCCATCCAAACACCAGGAGGGGCTCACTCGCAGCCTCTCTGCTTCAACTGGACAATTGTTCTCCCTTTTTCCTTGTGAGGAGATTGTTTGATTAAGCACCGAACATTAAGTTGGTAAATTTTAAGGTCAGACATGTTCTTTAGACTTTAGAGATACAGCGCGGAAATAGGCACTTTGGCCCACCGAATCCGTGCGGACCAGAGATCACCCCCTACACTAGTTCTATCCTACACACTAGGGACAATTTGTAATTGTATACCAGCATCTGCAGTTCCTTGTTTCTACAACTATAATCAGTGCTTTGCTCTATCTGTTGTAGTCCAGTTCGGAGTACAGTTTGGAAACAGACCCTTCGGCCCACTGAGTCCATGCCAACCATCGATCACCTGTACACTCGTTCTATCCTATGCACTAGGGACAATTTACAGAAGCCAATTAACCAACAAACTTGCACGTCTTTAATGTGTGTAAGGAAACCGGAGCACCCGGAGAAAACCCACGCAGTCACGGGGAGAACGTACAAACTCTGTGCAGACAGGATCAAACCCGGGTCTCTGGTGCTGTGAGGCAGCAACTGTGCCACCCTGCATTCTCTAGCAAGACTATACTTTACCTACAACACTATTATGCGTTATTATGGTTGGGTTATCAAATATTACTGATTGTTAATTTATTGAATTATTAATTATTTTATATTTATTTGTTGCGTTATAGAGTTGATGGACCTGTAGTGTTGCAGCAAGTAAGAATGTTATTGTTCTATTCCTGGTGCATTAAACAATTAAACACTTTTGACAATGTGGCGGCCTTTCCAAGTCAAAGTTCTCTTGTGCTGACAAAAATTCCCAACTGCAACCCATGAACTTTCAGCCTCAGAACATCACCAACTGCAACCTTGGTTTGTGGAAATCATCACCACTGGTGTCCAGAGCAGTAGGGTGGAAGGGCTCATTGTTCCCTGAAGATAATAGTCATAGAGCACGGAACATGCCCCTTCAGCCCAACTCTTCCATGTCGATGAAGATGTCCTTGCTAATATAATGCCAGATCATGTCATAGGAGCAGAATTCGGTCATTCGACCCATCCACTCTACTCCGCCATTCAATCATGGCTGATCTATCTTTCCCTCTCAATCCCATTCTCCTGCCTTCTCCCCATAACCCCTGACACCCGTATTAATCAAGAATCTATTAATCTCAGCCCTTAAAATTACCCAATGATTTGGCCTCCACAGCCATTTACCTGTAATTGGTCCATATCCAACTTGTCTATCTTTGGTTTAAACCAGCATCCGCAGTTCCTTCTTACACATTAAACCTTTCCTCTCTAAACCTACCTGCTTCAACAACCTCCCATGGCAGCTCATTCAATATACACACCACCTTCTGAATGGAAATCTTGCCCCTCAGGTTGCCATTAATCTTCCTCTCTCACCTTAAACCTATGACCTCTGGTTTCTTGATTTCCCCAATCCTGGGTAAAATACTGCATTCGGTGGAGTTTGTTTTTGAGAAGAAAGACCTATGTACTGATTAGCCAAAACTCGTAATAGTCATAGTCGCACAGTGTGGAAACAGGCCCTTCGGCCCAACTTGCCCACAACGACCAACATGTCCTACCTACATTAGCCCCACCTGCCCGCATTTGGCCCATATCCATTCAAACCTGTCCTATCCATGTACCTGTCCAATTGTTTATTAAATGTTGGAATAGTCCCTGCCTCAACAACCTCTTCCGGCAGCTCGTTCCATACACCCACCACCCTTTGTGTGAAAAAGTTACCCCTCAGTTTCCCTCTCCAACTTCACCTTAAACCTATTCACGTTCTTTGAACAATAAAGGGCTCAAAGTGCTGGAGTAACTCTACGGGTCAGGCAGCATCTCTGGAGATTAAAGGGTGGGTAATGTTTTGGGTCGGAACCCTTCTTCTGATTTTTGGAGTAATTGAGTACTCCTTGACTAACAAAATGATCGCAAATGTATTTTTCACCCAAGTTACCCTTTGGATTCAAACCTTCTTACGAGAGTTAACTTGTGCAATTGTTCAGCCGGTCGGCATAGACATAAGTACTGGATTACTGAAGCCCACTTGACAACAGACTCCTGGAGACTTCAGATAAATGGGACTTCTGTGAGCGAGATTCTGGCTGAGCTGAATTTTGACCCAAGCTGCAAACCTGACTCCTAGTGTTCAATCCCGCAAGGTCCTGCAGGTTTCTAAGGTTTCACTTTGTGTGGAATAAACTGAAGCACAGTCACTTTAGCATTTCATGATTAATTTTACCTCCCTCTAACTTCCAGTGAGACGTAAGAGACAGGGCATGGAAAGCAGCATGAAATGGCACCTTTGTACAACATCCAAGAGTGTCTGCTGCGTAAGTTCTGCCAAGACAGGCCACAAAGAAAATGCTTCTGACAGATAAAATTAAGATGAATGCCGTGACTAAAAACATGATCAGCAATTGAGGCAAAGCAATAAAAACACAAGCAAAATGATCATATTCAGATGTAAAACAGAGGACACAGATTAAGGAATTATGAGTGGTTAAATCGTAAATCGGGATCTTTGCACCATTAGTTCGCATTATTAAGAACGGGGGAAATATTCAAAGAGTTAAATATTTTCTAACCAGAAAAAAAATCACAAAGTTAGACACAGAGTGCTGGAGCAAATCAGAGGGCCAGGCAGCATCTTTGGAGAACATTGATGGGAGACGTTTCGGAACATGATCCTTTTTCAGACCTGAAACGTCACCAATCCATGTTCTTCAGGGATGCTGCCCGACCGACTGAGTTACTTTGTGTATTTTTATTGTAAACCAACATCTGCAGTTCCATGTGGAAACAAAGAACTGCAGATGCCGGTTTATATCAAAGATGGACACAAAGTGCTTAAGGGGTCAGGCAGCAACTCTGAAGAAAATGGATGGGTGGCGTTTTGGGTTCCGACCCTTCTTTAGACTTTCTTGTTTCTCCAGATTCACATGGATGTCGCCTGGATTGGTTTAGTTTAGAGATGCAGCATGGAAACAGGCCCTTCGGCCCACAGAGTACACACTGACCAGTGATCCCCGCACATTAACACTATCCTACACATACTAGGGACAATTTACATTTATACCAAGCCAATTAACCTACAAACCTGTACGTCTTTGGAGTGTGGGAGGAAACCGAAGATCTCGGAGAAAACCCACGTGGTGACGGGGTGAATGTACAAACCCAGTATATACAGCACCGTACAGACAGCGCTGCAGCAACTCTACCGTTGCACCATTGTGCCCTGCCGAGGTCTTGACTTATCAGGAGATTTTGTGTAGGTTGGGTCTGTTTTCCTTGCAGCAAAGGAGGCTGAGAGATGATACATGAAATAATGAGAGGTGCAGATAGGGTCTAGATACCTACCTCAACTGCCTCCTCCGGCAGCTCGTCCCATACACCCACCGCCCTTTGTGTATAATGATGGTGTCTAGAATGAGCTGCCAGAGGAGGTGGTGAAGGAAGGAACAGTCGTCTCAGAGGCATCTTGACAAATGAATGAGCAGGATAGGAGGAATATGGAATTTAATGTAGGGTGGCACGGTGGCGCAGCGGTAGTGTTACTGCCTTTCAGCACCAGAGACCCAGGTTCGATCCTGACTTCAGGCGCTGTCTGTACTGAGTTTGTATGTTCTCCCTGTGACTACATAGGTTTTCTCCGGGTGCTCTGGTTTCACCCCACACTTCAAAGACGTGCACGTGTATAGGTTAATTGGCTTCAGTAAGTTGTAAAATTGTTCCTAGTGTATAGGATAGTGCTAGTGTACGGGATGAACCCTGGTCGACATGGATTCAGTAGGCTGAAGGGCCTGTTTCTGCATAGTATCTCTGTATCTCAGTTGCAAAGAACAAACCTTATCACTTCAGCTGCATAGTTAAAGATTTATTTAAAAGTTTTTTATATATAAAACCTTCTATAAGCTGCATGGGAATCATTTTTTTAGACGAGGTAAGATCAAAATGACTATCCAGGACAGCACCTAGCTCATTTAAGTTTAGTTTAGTTCAGCTTACAGATACGGCCCACAGGCCCTTCGGCCCACCGGGTCTGCGCCGGTTAGAGAATCCCCGCACACCAGCACTATCCCACACACTAGGCACAATTTTCTTTTTTTTTAACCAAAGTCAAATAATCTACAAACCTGTACGTCTTTGGAATGTGGGAGGAAACAGGAGCACCTGGATAAAACCCACGTGGTCACTGGGAGAACGTACAAACTCAGTACAGACAACACCCGTAGTCAGGATCGAACCCCTGTCGCTGGCGCTGTAACTCGACCTCTGCGCCACATTTTCCTTTTGCACAAAGAGGGAATAATCTTCAGCTGAGCTGCCAAGAGAGGCTGTCTGACATTTGTGCTAAAAGAAGTCCACTTTTCCCATTGGAGTGCAAGACCTTCCAAGCCTAGCAGCGCACAGCTCGTCGGCTTTTTATGAAAATTAATCACTCTCTGTGTCACGAGCACTTGAAAGGGCCATGTCCCGAAAGGGGGTAAAATTGAACACTTAACTGCAATCACTGCACTCAACAAAATTAGCAAAAGGTGAATTGTAAAACACCTCCAAACTTAGGGTAACAGCTCAGTTATTGAGAACAAAATGCTTTGCTCCTTTCATAGCAAAAAAAAATCAATTCCTCTATAACAATTTGGCAGATTGTCAAAGCTTTATATGAACTGATTTTAACAATCACTCCAGTGTTTTAAACCATGTTCCAGTTTTGATACAGCAAGCAGATTAATTAATTAGTGAAACCAAAAACATTTCTCTAAAGGTCTGCTTGCCCGGTAGAAATGTGCTTTGAGTTGATAAGTGACCAAATTAATCGCTGGGAAGGATGTCAAAACGCCAGGGCTGAGAACAGCTTTTAGTTCTCATAACTGAGCAAAGCAGAGATCTCTCAAAAGGACGTTTATGTTTCTCGCAAATGAATCACCTACATTTTCACAAGCCAACACATCCTCGGCTTTTAAAATGAATTAGATGCCTAATTGACGGGAGTGACACTTGCCTAAAAATTCGGGATCGTGTTGAAACATGTTCCTTCTCTCCAGAGATGCTGCCTGTCCCGCTGAGCTACTCCAGCATTTTGTGTCTACCTTCCATTTCACTTGAATGTGTTGACTTAAGATGATGACATCGCTCCTAATTATCTGAAATGTGCACCGTGTGAGCCGAGAGATAGGTGAAATTATGGTTTTCAAAAGTTTCAGACCAACCTCTACTCGCTGAGCTGAATCGAATGAAGGCAGAAGGGCTTCAATTTTACCCCCAGCGTTTGAGCACGCTGGCCCATTTATTTCTCTCTTTAAAAGTGCAGAGCACAGTTTGCTCACACTAGGTTTTCTAAGAACAATATGTTGAAGGCATTGGTTATTACATAGAAAGTGAATGGAGGCAAGAGGCTTTCACCTACAAGTACAAGGACATTCACCCGCCAGTACAATCTTTCATTCCTAGCTGTATAATGTACTCCAGCACGTAGTCCGAGAGAAGCCAGAACTGATTTCTTCAGTCTATTCATAGATTCCCCCACAAAGGACTGAAAGGGAATTACCACTGGCTCTGTTAGAGGCCAATCATCTGTCTTTTGGATGTTTTCGGTAAACGTAGTGTGGGTTGGATAGGAAACGTTCTCTTGCATCTCTGCTGTCTGGCAAGTGACCTCCCCTTGGTGGAAGGTAACAGGCAGCCCTTGCAGGGGCAGGGCACACATATAACACTTCTGCCTTTCCTGTCAAATCATCATAAAACGCTGCATTGATTTGAGTCAGATACAGCAGCTTGCAGAAACGTGCGCAGTGAGGCTTCAGATTTTTTTTTTTAAAAAGGGCACTTTCAAGCTGGGAAACCAAGCCAGTGGGGAATAATGTTTGCTTTACAGCATTGTCTCTGCCTGCACAACACAGACTGAAAGGCTACAGGAAGTAATACAGAACCTTATTACTCCAGTTCTGACAGAACATCAAGCAGCAACAGTTCGCAGTGCTTTGTACTTGGCAATTTCACCACAGAATTCCAGAGGATAAAAAGCAGCACAACTGAAAAAATTCCTCTGACAGATCTTTTCCTCAAAAAAAAAATCTTTGGATTGCATTTCATATACAAAGGACTTGACTTTCTGCACTGAGAACAGAAACGGAAAATGTTGATTCCATCATTGCTTTTCTTCAGCTGCAGTCTTTCCTTGGGAACTGGGTTTCACAAGATGGATAACACCGGGAAAAGGCACTATCAAATTCAGCACGGATCTTGCAGCTACACTTTCCTGCTGCCTGAGGTGGACAACTGTCGCTCGGTGCCAAACCACTTTGTGCCGAACACGGTGCAAAGGGATTCTCCGGAAGGGGACAACGGCGGCTCCGTACAAAGGCTTCAGCAGCTCGAAAATATCATGGAAAACAACACGCAGTGGCTGCAGAAGGTAGGCTGTTCGGTTTCCTCATCGACAAAAGGAAGCCATCCTTTCGGGAGCAATGTACCACTTGTGAATCAATACAAAAGAAAGTGTAGGAAGGAACTGCAGATGCAGGTTATTCATGGAGTAAGGTGGAGTGTACGGGAATGTGGCGGGTGGGGGAATTGCGATGTTGGAAGTGAGGGGAATATCACGATCTTGCCAGGGCTGGCAAAATGAGTGTATTGGAGGAAGGAGCTGTGGATGCTGGTTTGCACCGAAGATAGACACAAATTGCTGGAGTAACTCAGCGGGACAGGCAGCACCTCCAGAGAGAAGGAATAGGTGACATCTCGGGTCGAGTCCCTTCTTCAGACTCTGAGTTTACAGTTTTGTAGTTTGTGTCTGTCTTTGGTGTACACCAGCATCTGCAGTGCCTGCCTACACACTCGGAGCTCAGTGTTGGGCTAATGCATTGATTTGCCGATTTGTCTAGATACTCAGTAAACTCTCGTCATCTCGTGAGCTTTCACGGCATTATTCCTGTGGCTTTCAGCAGGACAAAAACATCTGCAGTATTTTGCTCTCGCTCGAGCAAATAACTCTTTGATTAGTTACTTAGTTGTTGCAATTCTTAATATTTGCCATATGACGGCAAAACTAATCCGGAATAGCACACCAGTGATTCACAGCCATTTAAATTTAAAACAACTAACATTAACTTCTAAAGAAAATTGCAGAACAGTTTTTCTTCATAAATGTCTCAATTAATAAGAATCACTGCTCTGAAGAAACTCCAATTGAGAGATAATGATTTCCCCATCTTCCTGGTGCTAAGTGTTGCAAATTAATAATAAGTATATCATATATAATAATAACAAATAATAAAAATAAGATTTGTGATATGTGCTTGACTAAGTGTCCAGCTATTCAAGCTCACGTGTCATGAGTAATGACATTACCCAAGTAGAATGTCAGCTCTTTTCTTTCTGTACCCTTCTTGCACAGAGAACTGTCAGTGATTCTGCAAGATTTAGCATGGTTTTAATGTCCACAAATTTTAGTTTAGCTTAGTTTAGAGATGCAGCACGGAAACAGACCCTTCAGCCCACCAAGTTCGTGCCGACCAGCGATCCCCGCACATTAACACTGTCCTACACACTAGGGACAATTCACATTTATACCAAGCCAATTAACCTAC
Organism: Amblyraja radiata; assembly: GCF_010909765.2. Lineage (NCBI taxonomy): Eukaryota > Metazoa > Chordata > Chondrichthyes > Rajiformes > Rajidae > Amblyraja > Amblyraja radiata. The sequence goes on from NC_045960.1 coordinate 17,261,219, forward strand.
AAACCTGTACATCTTTGGAGTGTGGGCGGAAAATGGAGCACCCGGAGAAAACCCACGCAGGTCATGGGGAGAACGTACAAACTCCGTACAGACAGCACCCGTAGTCAGGATTGAACCCGGTACTCTGGGGCTGTAAGGCAGCAACTCTACCGCTGCACTACTATGCCACCCATCTCCGTTAGTAAGACAATCCTCTCATTCCAGGAGTTCTCCCGCTGAATAACTTCTGTACCGCCTCCAATGTTACTATATCTTTTTTTCGGTAAGGGGGCCAAAATTATATGCAGTATTGCAGGAGAGGCCACACTAACGCACTGTACAATTTCAACAAAAACTCCATATTTTTAAGAAAATGTGCAGAAGTAACTTAAATATAAGAAATGCATTGTGAAGTGTGCAATCTATACAAATCGAACTGTATCCATGGAAACATGAAGTGGCTGCGTAAAAGCAAAAATAAAACGTGCATTCATTCCACCAAGTTGTATTTCGGTATATTTAGAAGTGTATTTCACAACATTGCTGAGCATTTTGTGACTTGCTTCTGCTCCGAGCACAATGCCCGAGAACAATGTCAATATGGAGACTGTATCATGGTAATACATTTTTTAAGGCCTGCTTCGTCTCTCTTCACATCTCACATTTATAGAAGCACGAAGCGGCACCAAGTTACAGTCAGCATGAGCTGAAAAGACCGAAGGTAACCGTGTGTATTAGTTTACCTTCTGCTTTGTTATAACAAGCTTCACTCTTTAGACTTCTTTAGAGGCTAAAGAGGGTTACCGATACGAAATGTCACCGGCCATGTTTTTCAGAGATGCTGCCAGACCCGCTGAGTTACTCCAGCACTTTTGAAGCTCCATTCGAAACCTCCCCAGTGCAGCAATTCAAGATACAAAGCCTAAAGTATCACTGATGTGTCTATCCAGTAGATAGACACACAATGCAGGAGTAACTCAGCGGGTCAGGCAGCATCTCTGGAGAAAAGGAAAAGGTGACACTTTGGGTTGAGACCCTTCTTCAGACTGAGAATCAGGGGAGAGGGAAACTAGTGGTATGAAAAGATACAGAACAAATCCGACACCGAACAAGAGCCGGCACCGATGGCCAAAGAGGTCACACAGGTCCATTGTTGGCTGAGGAGGATGTGATAATGAAAGGATACGAACAGTGAAATTAGCAGGGGAGGGATGGAGAAAAAGGGAATGCAAGGGTTACTTGGAACTAGAGAAATCAATATTCATACCACTGGGTTGTATCCAGCAGCATCCACTTCCAAAACTTTGCGTTAACAAGGCTACAAAACACACCAAATTTCCATTTGAAGATCTTTACACTTCTGAGCCATGTCTAATCATCAAGTTATATTTATTGTGAAGAGAAACCACACAAAATCAGTTGTGCTAAGGAACAGTAAACTAAACATATTTTGTTAAATTAGAAACAAAGAACTGCCGATTCTGGAGAACATGGATAGGTAATGTTTCGGGTCGAGACCCTTCTTCCCTTTTCCAATTTTCTTCCTTCCACCCCCCCCCCCCCCCCCCCCCCTCCTCTCCGTCTGAAGAAGGGTCCCAATATGAAACGTCACCTATCCATGTTCTCCAGAGATGCTGCCGTTATGCCGTTATATGTTGAGTTATTCCAGAACTTTGGGTCCTTTTTTGTTTAAAGGATGAGTTTTCGCTAATCGGAATATATAGCAGCCAGCAAAATATTTAAACAGCTTCGATAAAGTGATCAAAATTTGTCAAAAAATAACGGCAAGTGAAGGCAACAATAGTATCGACAATTCAAAAAATAATTGTGCTCAGTTGCGGTTATTTGCTGAGATTTTATCCGGCCAGTTAGATTGTGTGCATTTTATTGTGCACATAACATTTTGGAACCCTTAACCTTTTCATCTTACGAGCACAACTTGCGAGATTTTATCTTTCCCTCACAACATTTGAAAGCAATGGGCCATTTGTGTACAAAGCAGAGTGGGAGCCTGGCTCCTGAAAGAAGGATGTAATAATATAGCACTTTAAAAAGAATAATAGGACTGACCGACACAGTGGCACAGAGGGTGGCACAGTGGCACAGCTGGTAGAGCCGCTACCTTGCAGCACCAGAGACTCAGGTTCGATCCTGACCTGGGGTGTTTGTCTGTGCAATTTGCACGTTCTCCCTGTGACCGCGTGGGCTTCCTTCAGGCAACCCAGCCAATCCAGACAATGTGTGGAGGTTGATCCGTCGCTGTAAATTGCCTCAGGTGCGTAGGGGAATAGATGAGAATGTGGGATAACATAGAACTTCCTTTAGGACAGGGTGGAAAGATTAAGGTGAGGGGGAGAAAGATTTAATAGGAACCTGAGGGGTGACTTTTTCACACAAAGGGTGGTGGGTGTATGGAACGAGCTGCCATTCGGCCCTTTGAGCCAGCACCGCCATTCAATGTGATCATGGCTGATCATCTCCAACTGTTTCTGCCTTCTCCTCCTATCCCCTGACTCCCCTATCTGTAAGAGCCCTATCTAGCTCTCTCTTGAAAGTATCAAGAGAATCGGCCTCCACCATGAGGCAGAGAATTCCACAGACTCACAACTCTCTGTGAGAAAAAGTGTTTCTTCGTCTCCGTTCTAAATGGCTTACCCCTTATTCTTAAACTGTGGCCCCTGGTTCTGGACTCTCCCAACATCGGGAACATGTTACCTGCCTCTAGCGTGTCCAAACCCTTAATAATCTTATGTGTTACAATAAGATATCCTCTCATCCTTCTAAACTCCAGAGTGTACAAGCTCAGCCACTCCATTCGCTCAGAATATGACAGTCCCGCCACTCCAGGAGTTAACCTTGTAAACCTACGCTGCACTCCCTCAATAGCAAGAATGTCCTTCCTCAAATTAGGGGACCAAAGCTGTACACAATACTCCAGGTGTGGTCTCACTAGGGCCCTGTACAACTGCAGAAGGACCTCTTTGCTCCTATACTCAACTCCTCTTGTTATGAAGGTCAACATGCCATTCGCTTTCTTCGCTGCATGCTTACTTTCATTGACTGATGAACAAGGATCCCCATATCCCGTTGTACTTGACACCATTTAGATAATAATCTGCCACCCTGTTTTTGCTACCATTAGATGCCCCCATCATTAGATGTCCCCATTATAATATTTACATGCTGGGCTAATAGTCTGTCGGGAAGGGGGAAGCCGCTGAGCAGACCTTGCTCTTCCCTGAACACCAGAGACTGGGAGGATGGAGCGGGCGATGATGGCGAGCACGATGGGTGAGGAGCGAGGCCGGTAGGGGAGGAGAGGGAACTGTGGTCTGGCCTACCGCACCCTAGAGGTCGGCTGCGGGAGGTGCCCCGAAGCACAAAGGTGGACGGGCGAGGAAAGGGACGTCGGTTCGCTGGACAATCCACAAGTCGAAGGGAAGGCGAAGGCTGGAGGCCCTGCAGCAGCCTGGGGCTCGCCTGGATCGGGCGCTGCACCACGAGACCTAGAGCGTGGACTGGACTTGGAAAATGGCCCCAAAACATGGCTCCTCTAGGATGCGGGATCAGTAGACAATTTCTGTACACTTTGCAATCAGAGATTGAGCGTAAGTATGGCAATACTCTACTGGACTCTTTGTGAGAAAAGAATTTCACTGTGCCCTTGCACGTGACAATAAAGCACCATTGAATCGTTTGGTGTTTCAGAGGGTTTTTCGATAAGATTCCAAACCAAAGATGGGTCAACAAGTTAAGAGTCAAGAATGGGAAATAGACCAAAAAAAAGTTGGAACAAATAGATCACTCTTAGCTTGGTAGGAGGTAACCAGTGAGGCACCAAATCTTTCTCTCCCCCCTCCCCCCTGCATGCTATAATTAGTCTGAAGAGTCCCGACCTGAAACGTCGTCTGTCCATTCCCTCCACTGATGCTGCCTGACCTGCTGGGTCACTCCAGCACTATGAGCTTTGCACAGGTACCATGGGGGTTTGTCCTTGAGCTCCATCTGTGCAAAATATATGTCAACTATCCTTTGAGGGACCAAATATCAGATTCATGAGTTTGCTTCCAATAGAAAGCTAGGCGGGATTGCGATATGCAGGAGGACGAAAAGAGGCTGCAAGGAGATTATAGACAAGCTGGATTAGCGGACATAGTGTGCCAGGAGCAAAATAATGTGGAAAATGTAGAGTTATCCACTTCAGTGCACAAAAGAGACATTTTTCAAAGGATAAAGAAATGGGAAAGCTGATGATCAAAGGGATTTACACGTCCTTGCATACAAGTAATTGAAAAGCAAGGTCCTAGCACAGCAAGTGATTTGCAAGGCAAATGTTATGTTGTTCTTCATTATAAGAGCATTTGAGTCCTGGAGTCAAGATATCTTCTTGCAGTTACAAATGTCTGTATTTACTGAGACCACAGCTGGAGTATTGTGTATTGGGCGCACGGTCGTGCAGCGGTAGACTTGCTACCTTACAGCGCCAGAGACCTGGGGTCGATCCTGACTATGGGTGCTGTCTGTACGGAGACTGTACGTTCTCCCTGTGACCGCATGGATTTTGTCCGGGTGCCCCGATTTCTTCCCACATTCCAAAGACATGCAGATCGGTAGGTTCATTGGCTTCTGTAAATTGCCCCTAGCGTGCAGGATGTGAAACTGTGATAACATAAACTTGAGTGATCGATGGTCAGTGTGGACTCGGTGGGCCGAAGGGCCTGTTTCCATGCTGTATCTCTAAAACAAATCCACTAAGTTCATAGTTGCTGAGATTAGTGTTGTCTTGTGTTCACTGGCCTTGAATCAGTTTGCCAGTTTGCTGTCAATATTGCTGCTGCTCCAACTGGTTACTGGGCACTGCTCCTGGAAACCTATCTGGCTTTCACTCTGCCACTGTGCAAATGTATATTTTTAAAAGTTTTTTAGTTTAGAGATACAGCATGAAAACAGGCCTACCGAGTCCACTCCGACCAGCGATCCCCGCACATTAACACAATCCTACACACACGAGGGACAATTTACACTTATACCAAAGCCAATTAACTTATAAACCTTTACGTCTTTGGAGTGTGCGAGGAAACCGAAGATCTTGGAAGAAACCCACGCAGGTCACGGGGAGAAGGTACAAACTCCGTACAGACAGTTCCCATAGTTGGGATCGAACCTGGGTCTGCGGTACTGCAAGTGCTGTAAGGCTGCAACTCCACCGCTGCGGCGCAGTGGGTAGATTGTCCCTAGTGTGTTGGATAGTGCTAGTGTATGGGGTGATCACTGATCAGCAGGGACACGGTGGGCCGAAGGGCCTTTTCCCACGCTGTATCTCTAAAGTCTGAAGTCACAGTTTCTCCTTACCCAAGTACATATTTGCCAATGAAAAGAATGCAGTAATGTTTCCCCGGAGTGCTTCTGTGTCAGCAGGTTTGTTGGATGTGGAAGGATTGAGTGAACCAGGCCTATACTCTCCCGTGGATAGATGCAGCATTTTGTGTCTATCTTCGGTGTACACCAGCATCTGCAGTTCCTTCCTATACTCTACTCTCCCGAGTTAGGTTACATTGGTAACTTCATTGAAACTGAGAAAATTCTTTCTGGGCTCGACAAGGGTGATGCTTCTTCTGGCTGATAAGTCTAGAACCAAGAAAGTCTGTTGCATGCGGTCAACAACGTACAACTGTGATGAGGAGACATTTCTTCATGCAGAAGATGGTGAAAGCTGCTGAGACTCATTCAGTGTGTACATTCAAAACAGAGATTAACAGATTGTGGAAAATTGAAGTACTCAAAAGGATATGGGGATTTAGACATTAGAGATAGAGCGTGGAAATAGGCTCTTCGGCCCACCGAGTCCACATCAACAAACGATCACACCGTACACTAACACTTTCCTACACACACTAGGGACAATTTATCATTTTACCGAAGCCAATGAACCTACGAACCTGCACAACCAAGGAGGAAACTGGAGCACCCGGAAAAATGGGAGTAGGCATACGGTCACGGGGAGAACGTACAAACTCCGTACAGGCAGCACCCTTAGTGAGGATTGAATCCTGGTCTCTAGCACTGTGAGGCATCAGCTCTAACACTACGCTATTGTCCCGCCCTTAGCACAGTTTTGTTTAGAGATGGAGTATGGAAACAGGCCTTTTGGTCTAGTGAATCCACACTAACCATCGATCACCTGTTCACACTAGTTCTATATTATTCCATTTTTGCATCCACTCCCTACACTCTAGGGGCAATCAACAGATGCAAACCTACAAACTCGTATGTCTTTGGGACGTGGGAGGCAACCCAGGCGGTCACAGGGAGAACGTGCAAACTCCATGCAGTCAGCAGCCGAGGTCAGCATGGAACCCGTGTCTCTGGCGACATGAGACAGCGGCTCCACATGCTGCATCACTAGTCACCCCCAATAACATTGAGAATAAAGGCACAGAAGCAGAAAACCAGCCATGATCTTGATGAACGGCGGAGCAGTGGAAAGGGTCAAATGGCTTAGTCCTGCTCCCATTTCTAACATTCTTTTGAGCTCTTCAAGAAGCTTAATGCTTGACCCGTTGTGCCATATGGCTCATCATACCTATGCTAACACTTCGGAACGACTGAACCAGACTTGCAGTCTCTCATTCCCTCCAGAGCTCTGAATGTGTTTCTCCTCAAGGCAGACCTCCAAAGCCTTTTGCAAACAATCTCTGCAGAAGACAAGAGTGCATTACAACTTGGGACTGCAAAAAAATAATAATTACCTGCCCAAAAATAATTTCCCAGAAGACTCTCTCTGGCAAACGCACAGCTTTGATATATTTGCATCAAAGTCTTTTGTGCGATAAACAAAAAAAAAACGTTTTTTGGATACCACAAGAGCGTTGACAGGAATTTTATTCCGATGCATACCCGGAGGAAATTAAAGACCCAGAGAGCCTGTCTCCGTGAGCCAGGACTGGTCTGACGAGCAGGAGCGAGGATCGGTTGGGAAAATGCAACCTAAATCCAAGTGCTTCAGGTTACATTACACTATGGTGGAGACTCCAAGCAAAATAAACCACACACAAAGTGCTGGATTGACTCAGCGGGTCAGGCAACATCTCTGGAGGACATAGCTGAATGACGTTTTGGGTCAGGAACCATCCTCAGTCTCCGAAGGAGGAGGAGATGCTGCCTGGGTCTTCTTCAGACTTTGTCTTCTTCCGTGTCTGAGGAAGGGTCCCGACCCGAAATGCCAAAAATCCATATCCTCCAGAGATGCTGCCTGACCCGGTGAGTTACTCCAGCACTTTCTATTTAAAATTTTTTTAATAAACCAGCACCTGCAGTTTAGACTTTTTGACTTTAGAGATACAGTGCGGAATCAGGTCCTTCGGCTCACTGAGTCCGTGCCGACCAGCGATCATCCTGTATACTGGCACTAGCCCACACTAGGGACAATTTACAATTTTACTGAAGCCAATTAAACTACAAACCCACGCAGTCACAGGGAGAACGTACAAACTCCATACAGACAGCACCTCTAGTCAGCAACTCTACCGCTGCGCCACTGTGCCATCGTAGTTCCATATGATTCCAGTTGAAGTGAAGGGGCGGTAGAGTTGCTGCCTTACAGCGCCAGAGACGCCGGTTCGATCCTGACTACCGGTGCTGTTTGTATGTAGTTTGTACGTTGTCCCCGTGACCTGCGTAGGTTTTCTCCGAGATCTTTGGTTTCCTCCCACACTCCAAAGACGTACACGTTTATAGGTTAATTTGCTTGGTATAAATGTAAATTGTCCCTAGTGTGTGTAGGATTGCGTTAATGTGTGGGTGGTCACTGGTTGGCATGGACTCGGTGGGCCGAAGGGCCTATTTCCACCCTGCATCTTTAAAACTACAAAATAAAACAAAAACAAAAAAATTAATTTGAAAGTAAATTAATATGTATCAATGTTCATTCGCAACAGAAATCATTGGTATTGGAGGTGTTGCTGAAGAATGTTCACCATACTGATCGTGCGTGATGGCGGCCATTGGCATTAGGAATGATGCTGCCTCATGCATTGTCCGATTTAATTACTTTTAAAGTATTGCTATGAGAGTGACACCTATTTAGTTTAGAGATATCGCATGGAAACAGACCATTGAATCGTCCGGAAAATCCATCATCTGTTCACACTCCGTTATCCCACACTCTCATCCTCTCCCAACACACTAGGATCCATTTACAGAAGTCAATTAACCTGTAAACCCGCAACGCCTTTGGGATGTGGGAGGAAACCGGAGCATCTGGAGGAAACCCACTCGGGTCACAGGGAGAACATGCAAACTCCATACAGACAGCACTCAAGGTCAGGATCGAACCCAGGCCTCTGAATCAGCAGTCTGAAGAAGGGTCCCGATCCGAAACGTCACCGGTCATTTTTCTCGAGATGCTGCCTGACCCGCTGAGCTACTGATGCTACTCCAGCACCTTGCGCCTGTGTCCAGGTCTCTGGCTCTGTGAGGCAGCAGCTTGACCAGGTGTGCCACTGTGCCGCTCCATTGATGTTCAGGAAAAAGGCATTGAGGCAGAAAGGCAGCCATGATGTGTCAACGAGGCTTGTCCAAGAGATATTGCGGTTATTTGGTGGGAACATTTTCAGGGATATGGGAGCAGAATATACTGCCTATCTTCCCCAAGGAGAAGGATTGTGTGGGACTAAAAGACTAGAATCTTAGCTTCATAAAGAGATGAGGCGGAACAGGTTTTGATGTATGGACGCGGCTTTGCAACCATGAGGGCAATGTGAGCAGACATATCTCAGGAAAACTAAAACAGAATGTTAAACTGCTTCCAGCAGTGGCGCAGCGGGAGAGTTGCTGCCTCACAGCACCAGGGACCTGGGTTCGATCCTGACTACGGGTGCTGTCTGTACAGAGTTGGTATGTTCTCCCTGTGACCGCGTGGGTTTTTCCAGGTGCTCCGGTTTCCTCCCGCATTCCAAAGACGTACAGGTTTGTATGTTAATTGGCTTTGGTAAAAAATTGTAGACTGTTCCTAGTGTGGTGTGGACTAGGTGTGCCAAAGGGTCTGTTGCTGCTCTGGATCTCTAAAATAAACTAAAAAAAACTAAACAGACATCCAAATGTAATAAACTAACACGGCAACAGTTTTGCAGAGAGCTAATGTTTTTGAATGATATCAGAAAGAAATATTAAACATTTTGGTTTGTGAATTGTCCTGATTTGAAAGATTATTCGCCTTTGATATGTAAGATAATTTGTAACCACTGTACTTTGTACTTTCCTTGTTGAATGCATCCATTTCTTTTGGGGATCTTTTAGATGCTGGGTCATCATGAACCACTTGCTCCTCAGATGGTAAATATTTGTGTACAATAAGCGGCATATAGAGAGCATCCTTACAACGGAAAAATTGTTGATGCAATAAACAGGCAGGGAGTTTGGGAAGAGAGTTACAGGATGAGGTTAAAACAGCTTGAGATATTGTCACAGATTGCCACAGAATGACCTGATGAATGGTGTCCATTTGCACTATACATGGGAACATATCCAGGATTCTGCAAAGTACACAGTTAATTACTGCTCTGCAGTTTGAGTGGGTCATCTATTCACAATCATTCACTTCATTGTGCCAATAAAATGCCCTGATGAGTTGATCTTCCTCTGCAGGCGGGGTCCGCTGATGCTGATACTTATGGGGGGGGGGGGGGGGGGGGGGGGGGGGGAGGGTGCGGCACGGTGGTGCAGTGGTAGAGTTGCTGGGTTCGATCCTGACTACAGGTGCATACTGTACGGAGATTTACGTTCTCCCGTTGACTGTGAGTTTTCTCCGAGTGCTCAGTTTCCACCCACACTCCAAAGACGTACAGGTTTGTAGACTAATTGGCTTGGTAAAATTGTAAATTGTCCTTAGTGCGCTGCGCGTAAGATAGTGTTAGTGTGCTGGGATCATTGGTCAGCGCGGATTCGGTTAGGACGAAGGGCCTGTTTCCGCGCTGCATCTCTAAACTAAACAAAAAGAAAGTGGTATGGATATTAATTTCTCTAATTTCAAGTTAGAGAACATCCCCTCTCTCTCCGTCTCTCATTGTACTAGTTTCACTGTCGTCCAATGTGTTTAATTGTCTGCATAATGCGTTTCCACCCAGCCCACAGTTAACAACAAGGGATCGTTTCATCATTACGTTTTTGCATATCTTTCATTCACTTGTTCAATTTCACTGTCTATATCTCACGGTTCCCTCTCCCCTACTCTCAGTCTGAATAAGGGTTTTGACCGGAAGTGTCTCCTATTCCTTTTCTCCAGAGATACAGTCTGACCCGCTGAATTACTCCAGCTTTTTGTGTCTATTTTTGGTATGGGCTAAAGGCGGGTAGGTGGGACTACTGGAGAAGGGGCATCTTGGTCGGCATGGGCAAGTTGGGTTGAAGGGTCTGTTTCCGTGCTGTATGACTCCATGACTCTAGTCATCTGCAAACTCTAAGACTACCCACTCATTCTTTAGACGATAGACTTTAGAGATACAGTGTGGAAACAGGCACCTCGGCCCACCGAGTCCGCATCGACCAACGATCACTCATGCACTAACCTACACACACAAAGGACAATTTTTATTACAACTTACCAAAGCCAATTAACCTACAAACCTGCACATCTTTGGAGTGTGGGTGGAAACCGGAGCATCCGGAGTAAACCCACGCGGTCAAAGGGAGAATGTGGTAACTCCGTACAGACATTGTCCCAGAGTCAGGGTCTGTGGTGCTGTCAGGCAGCAAATCTACCTGCTGCACCATGTTCCGCCCCATTCATCTGCGATTCAACTGGTAAACTCTCGGGAGAATAGGATTCAGGATAAAATTTGGGAGAAATGGAGAGCCAGCATAGAATTGATGGGCTGAATTGCCTCCCACCTCGCCCCCCTACACCGCAAAGAAATACAAGTTTCTTACAGTGTGGAAACAGGCCCTCTGTCCAACTTGCCCACACGACCAACATGTCCACACCGACCAACACATTAGTCCCACCTACCTACAGTTGGCCCATATCTCTCTAAACCTGTCCTATCCATGTACCTGTCTAAATGTTTCTTAAACATTATAATAGTACCTGCCTCAACTACTTCCTCTGGCAGCTCGTTCCATACACCTACCGCCCTTTGCCTGAAAAAGTTACCCCTCAGATTCTTATTAAATCTTTCCCCCCTCACCTTAAACCTCTGTCGTCAATGAAAATTCACAAATACACGAGAAAGCAGCTAATTTACCAGGAAATGTGCTCAATAAGAGTGTTTACATTACGGTAATAATCTTGCCAACTAGGGGAATTGGAAAAATAGATGAATAGTTTAAAGTAAGATTCGATCATGCTACAATCTGCCACAATCACTCCATCGTAAAGCACAGTAAAACTTTGCCAGTTCCTGCTTGCCACGAAGAAAGAATTGCTTCAAAACGCTATCTGCAAGGGGATCTGTAGCTCATGCCTGACTTGCAAGGAGTCTGGAATTTAAGTATCACTTCCCTTATTGTATCTGTTGGGAGCAGATGGCAGGTTGTCATCTTAAATAATTACTGCAATCATTGATAAATTGCTAGATTTTCACCAGGGTTAATAACACCTGATGTCACCGGCCGAGAATTAAAACATTTCCACAACACGCTCCAAAGAGTTTATAACCCAAATATTTATACAAAAAGGCAGAGCTATAGTGATAATCTCTTCATCTCAACAGGCAGTCTCTGCTCTGCTGAGTAAGATCTTTCCTTGTTGAAGACTCCATTCAGCTTCCCACCTGCTTTACATCCGCGGCACCTAGTTTGCAGAAAAAATGCACCATGCCTGGTGCATTACTGTATTTTGATCTATGCTGCCATTCAAAAGTAATGAAAATAAACAAGGGATTAAAATTGGTCTTCAACAAATATTTGGCACTGTCTCCTGTATTCTCTTCAGGCGGGTCTTTTAATTTTGGACAGGATTTGGCAATGCTTCTATCACCATTATGCTTAACATGAAACATATGAACTGAGAAGAAAATATAAAATACTAGACTAAGTGGGACCCGTTGGGTCCCAGTCACACGATAGGCCTGGTCCCCCAATGCAACCCATTCCCCAATGCAATATTCCACCATGGTGTGGGAGAGGGGGTGGTGTGGGGGAAGGGTGGGGGTGGGGGAGGGTGTGTGTAAGGGAGGGGGGGTGGCGTGGGGGTGGGGGTGGCGTGGGGGGGAGGGGTGGCGTGGGGGACGGGGGTGGGGTGGGGGGGGGGGTGGTTTGGGGGAGGTAGGGGGGCATGGGTGGGTGGGGTGGCATTGGGGGGGTGGAGTGGCGTGGGGGGGTGGGGTGACGTGGAGGGTGGGGAGATGAGGAGGAACGGGGAGGGGTAAAGGGGGGGTATGGGTGTGTAGGGAGGAGGGGGAAGTGGATGTGTGTGTGGAGGAGGGGGAGGGTGGAAGGGGGGTGTGCGGGGTGTGTGTTGGGGAGGGACTCCATTCAGCAGCCACTGGCCGCTGCACAACACAGCGACTTTCCCGACTCCACACTGCAACTTTCCCGACTCCACACAGCGGCTTACCCGACACCACACAACACCTCCCGACCACACAGCAGCTTACCCGACTCCACATTTGCATACTCAATCAGCACTTGTGGAATCAGCCCCGCCTCCAGGGCTTTATTCACCAGCGAGTGCCGGAAGGGGCGTTACCTTCATGGTGACTGACAGGCGAGAAGACCAATCTGCTGATCTCACAATTTTTTGAACATTCATAATATTTGTAATCTTCCACCAATTGGAACAAAACTTGGTGCGCTTGGAGGAGTGGAGAACGGTGAGTAAGGTGGCAAAATAATCCTAGCGATAAAGGGTACTGGTTTTTGCGCAAATTTAAAAAAAAAGGCAATAAAAAAGTGGTCAAGATGTGAGTTTTAGTAATAGTATAGATATTACCGACAAAGGACAAGTGCTGCTATTTGAGCCTTTAAAGTTGTTTTAAGCATCTTCTATGGGATTCCAGTGAAATAGTGGGAACCCTATTGAAGTCCTGAATTACTAACAGGCACGGTCCGAAGAAGGGTTCCAATCCGAAACGTCACCCATCCTTGTCCTCCAGATGTGCTGCCTGACAAGCTGAGTTGCCCCAGCACATTGTGTCTATCTTCATTCCCAACAGGCGACTTGTGTTAACAAATCTGCAGTATTGTGTTGGACCATCAAGTGATCCCATTTATCTCGGGTCGGAACCCCTATTGTGTGCATGGTAACCATCCAGCTAACACAAATCGTTCATCGCAAGCAGTTCTCGATAATCCCCACAAATGTGGTGAAATGAAGAATTTGGACACGCTCCATGTAAAACAATCGTTTCATGACTAATCCTGTTGCATTTTCTGAGAAACTAATCTTGAACTAATGGAAAGGGAGATGTGAATTTGGGATATTTTCTTGGATTTGCAATGAGCATTTGATTTGCTTCTACATTAGACTTTTTTTAAATATGAAGTCCGTAGCAGCTGATGCCAAATGTTGGCAATTAATGAGAAATGGAAAAGGGAGCAAGGATCGAGGGCTTGGACTCTGAATGCTTCATAGAAAGGAAGAGGGATGTATAAAGAGATACAGAAAACAAATGCGTGGGCAACACTGCGACAACATTTATATTGTCTAAAACCTTCTACTTTGAATCCAAGAAACATACATTAGAATATTATTTTACTTGTGTTTATCCAGGGGATTAGGATGTCCATATGTACAGTTCAGTAAAAATCATAATGAGGGTGAATTAATCAATAAGGCCTGATGAATGTTGACCGTAATGGGCTTGTCCAACTCTTTAGGCGACTGCCAGGTAGTTTTAATGGAATTCACCTACGGCACCTGCCAACAACCTACGACAGCATCTATGACAACCTACGACAGTACCTACGACAGCAAAAATGTTTTCAACATTTTTTGGGCCTGTAGTCGCCCAGGCCCATGATTTGGAGTATTACAGTATGTGCAGTTCTGGCCGCCCCATTACAGGATGGATGTGGAGGCTTTGGAAAGGGTGTAGAGGAGGTTTTACCAGAATCTTGCCTGGCTTTGGGGGTATTAGCTATAGGGAGAGTTTGGATAGACTTGAATTGTTTTCTCTGGAATGCCGGTGGCTGTGGGGAGACCTGAGAGAAGTATATTAAATTATGGGAGGTATAGATAGGATAGACAGTCAGAACCTTTTTTCTCAGGATGGAAAAATCAAATATATGAGGGCATAGCTTTAAGCTAAGAGGGGCAACGTTTAAAGGAGATGTGCGGGACAACTTTTTTTTTTACGCAGAGGGTGGTGAGTGCCTGGAATGAACTGCCAGGGTTGTTGGATGAGCCAAGTACATTAGTGGCATATGAGGCTTTTGGGGAGGAATATGAATAAGCAAGGAATGGAGGAAATAGATTTGGTTTAGATTAGAGATACATAATGGAAACAGGCCCTAGGGATCACCCGTACACTAGTTCTATCCTACACGCTAGGGACAATTCACAGAAGCCAATTAACCAATGGAGTGTTTAAGAAGGAACTGCAGATGCTGGAAAATCGCAGGTAGACAAAAGTGCTGGAGAAACTCAGCGGGTGCAGCAGCATCTATGGAGTGAAGGAAATAGGCAATGTTTCGGGCCGAAACCTTTCTTCAGACAATGGAGTGACTTAATGGAGGACAGGCAGCATCTCTGGAGAACATGGATAGGTGATGTTTTGGGTTGAGACTTCAAACAATAAAATAATGTCATTGTTCGTTGTCACTTGACACATAAATTCAGAGCACAGATACATCACTGCACCTCATTCCTGCAGACATTAAATAAACCTTGTATCAAGTAATTGCTGAACGTGTTTGGCATTTCACTTTCTTGCACGGCAAACCTGAGAAATATGGAGTGTGAGAAATATAAAATATCACATATCCATGTTCTCCAGGGATGCTGCCTGACCTGCTGAGTTAATCCAGCACTTTGTGAACCTTTTTTTGTTAATCAGCATCTGTAATTAATTCCTTGTTTCTACTGAAGAATACAGGGGCCAGAATGGCAACTTTCTGATCTTGGTGCTACTAAACACAGAAAGATTTATAAATAGATTCAGCTGCCTGCGCCAGGCAAGAACACATTGTGTAAGCACAAAAGAAGCAAGTACAATCCAGGCCCAAGAGGAGAGCTGAATTTCTCAGGCTAAAGCATCGAACATAAAGAGACATTGTTGATTGAGAGCAAATCCCCCATAGTCCAGGGACCATGGTTCGATCTTGTCCTCGGCTGTCTGTGTGAAGTTTGTACGTTCTCCCTGTGACCACGTGGGCTTCCTCCGGGTGCTCCGGTTTCCTCCCACATCCCACAGACGTGCGAGTTTGCAGGTTAATTGGTCTCTGTAAATTGTCCCTAGTGTGTAGGGAGTGAATGAGAAAGCAGTATAACAAAGAACCTGTGTGAACTGGTGATTGATGGTCAGCATGGAATTGGTGGACTGAAGGGCCTGTTTCCATGCTGCATTTTGATTTCAATTGTATGATCGTGATTAGTTTAGAGATATAGTGCGGAAACAAGCCTTTCAGTCCACCGAGACCAGTTTGAGTGTTGTATCAAATTATGTTCATAAGTGATAGGAGCAGAATTAGGCCATTCGGCCGATCAAGCCTACTCCGCTATTCACTCAAGGCTCAATTATGTCGAATGGGTTCAATCCAGATTGAGTGCTGAATAAATGGTAGATAAAGTAGTAACACGGAAATAACAAAGGATTCAGCACCCGCCTCAAGGAAGATGAGAGATTCCTCAAACAATATCTGTCTCTGCACTGGCCCTGGATGGAAGGAGCTAAATATTAGGTGCTGGGACATACAGCACTGGGCACATGACAGCACTGGGCTTGTACTCACTGGAGTTTAGAAGGATGAGGGGGGTGGGGGGGGAACCTCATTGAAACATACAGAATAGTGAAAAACCTGCATAGAGTGGATGTGGAGAGGATGTTTCCACTAGTTGGAGAGTCTGGGACTAGAGGTAACAGCCTCAGAATTAAAGGATGTTCTTTTAGGAAGGAGATGTGGAATTTATTAAGTCAGTGGGTGGTGAATCTGTGGAATTCATAGACACAGAAGGCTGTGGAGGCTGTCAATGGATATTTCTTAAGGCAGAGATTGATAGATTCTTGATTTGTATGGGTTTCAGGGGTAATGGGGGGAAGGCAGGAGAATGGGGTGAGGAGGGAGAGATAGATCAGCCATGATTGAATGGTGGAGTAGACTTGATGGGTCAAATGGCCTAATTCTGCACCTATCACATGACCTAATGAACTTCTATTAGAGATCACCAAACAGATAAGTGAACAGGGGCTTGGTGTGAGTTGGGAAATGGAAAGCACCGTTGGGGGTGACATCAAGTTAACGGAGGAACCGAGAGCACTTAACGCCGAGCCTACAGACAGCACAGGCACAGATGACGGCTGCCAAGCCAAATGATGCACCCAGTCATTAAGGAAAAGAGTTTGCGGCAGTGATTGGAGACAAAGGACCTCCCAACATGTAATTAAAGGGAATTGCTGTTTGGC
The DNA here is from genome assembly GCF_010909765.2 of Amblyraja radiata. NCBI lineage: Eukaryota > Metazoa > Chordata > Chondrichthyes > Rajiformes > Rajidae > Amblyraja > Amblyraja radiata. The sequence goes on from NC_045960.1 coordinate 17,277,757, forward strand.
TGCACAGAACATCAAAGTCTAACAAGTTACAGACAGACAGAGGGGTCTAAAGATAAGCTGGAACTGGTGAATGTGTTGGCTGACGTTCGTGAGCAGAGTGGGCAGTTCTGAAACAATGGACAGTGAGGGCACCACAGGGGCGCAGAGATAGAGTTGCTGTCTTACAGCGAAAAATATCCAGATTCGATCCTGATTCCGGCTGCTGTTTGTATGGAGTTTGTACATACACCCCATGACCGCGTGGGTTTCCCCTTGTGCTCTGATTTCCTACCACACTCCAAAGATGTGCAGGTCTGTAGGTTAATTGGCTTTGGTAAATTGTCCCTCGTGAGTAGCATTGTGTTAGTGCACTGGGGTCGCTGGTCAGCGCAGAATCGGTCAGCCGAAGGACCCGTTTCCATGCTCTACGTCTAAACTAAACTAAACTAAGAAGGGGCAAGGGTAATTACCTTGGGTAGATGTAGTGTACCTAATATGGTGGTGGTGGTGGTGTGGGGGAAGAGGAGTGGCGTGGGGGAGGGAAAGGTGGTGTGGGGGAGAGGGGCAGGTGGTGTGGGGGGGGTTGGTGGAAGGGGGGAGGATCGGGGGAGGGTGGAAGGGGGGATGTGAGTGGAGGAGGGGGAGGGGGGAAGGGGGAGGGGGAAGAGGGTGTGTGGGGGGAGAGGGACCACTCAGTGTTCACCGGCCGCGGCACCACACAGAACCTCCTGACTCCACATAGCGGCTTACTCGACTCCACACAGCGGCTTTCCCGACTCCACACAGCGGCTTTCCCGACTCCACACAGCGGCTTTCCCGACTCCACACAGCGGCTTTCCCGACTCCACACAGCGGCTTTCCCGACTCCACACAGCGGCTTTCCAGAATCCACTCTTGCGGACTCAATCAGCACTACTTGTGAACTCAGCCCCGCCTCCTGGGATTTATTCTCCAGTGGGTGCCGGAAGGGGCGTTACCTGCATGGTAACTGACAGGCGAGAAGACCAATCTGCTGATTTCACGATTTTTTAAACATTCATAACTTTTGTAATCTTCCACCGATCGGAACAAATCATGGTGCGCATGGAGCAGAGGAGTACGGTGAGTAAGGTGGTGAAAAAATCCTAGCGATAAAGGGTACCGTTTTTGCGCAAAGTTTTTAAAAAAGCAATCAAGATGAGAGTTTTATTAATAGTATAGGTTCTCTTAATCTACTCTTTAGTTTGTTTCCTACATTTCTTTTTCGTTTTGAGTTTGATGCAGCGTGGAAACAGGCTCTTCGGCCCAATGAGTCTGCGCTAACCAATGAACACTCTAGTTCTATCCTAAACACATTCGGGACAAATTACAGAGGCCAAGTAACCTACAAACCCGTAAGTCTTTGGAGTGTGGGAGGAAACCGGAGCACCCGGAGAAAAAACCCACACGGTCACAGGGAGAACACACAAACTCTGTACAGACAGCACTTGATGGCAGGTCAAACCCAGATTTCAGGCACCGTGATGCCCTTTTTTAGGATGTGGGAGGAAATTGGAGAACATGGAGAAAACAGGGGGAAAAAGTGCAAACACCACACAGAGAGCAGCCGAGGGCAGGATTGAACCCGGGTCTCTGGCGATTTGAGGCAGCAGCTCTACCCGCTGCGCCACTGCTCAGCATTCTATAAAAATAGAATTAGCAGCTGAAGAGGCTCCAGCCAGAATAAGGTTGAGTTGAAGAGGAGAGTGTCGCGAGCAATGCCAAGGCAGACAAGAGAAGGCATGCTGAGAAGGACAAAGAAAATCCACGTACGACAGAAACCCCAGGGCACATCACATGCTGCTGTGTGTTGAGATTTTTTTTATCCTTTTCATGATCTTTCTGACCCAGTTGTTCAAATACCACGAAACTGTGCAGGTTTTGGTGTCACCTCAAAAAGATATTTAGTTTAGTTTAGAGAAACAGCTTGGAAACAGGCCCTGCGGCCCACTGAGACCGTGCCGACCAGCGATCGCAGCACACATTAACGCAAATCCTACACACACCAAGGGAAATTTACAATTTACAAGAGCCAATTAACCTATAAATGTGTACATCTTTGGAGTGTGGGAGGAAACCGAAGATCTCCGACACACGTCACGGGGAGGACATGCAAACTCCATCCAGACAGTACCCGTAGTCAGGATCAAACCCGTGTCTCTGGTGCTGTGATGCAGCACTGTACCACTCTGCCACTGTGCCATCCACATGAACCACTGATTGGGAACCACCCAGACAAATCATCGTTCCTGTTTAGGAAAGAACTGCAGATGCTGGTTTAAGTCGAAGGTAGACATAAAATGGTGGAGTAACTCAGCGGGACAGGCAGCACCTCTGGAGAGAAGGAATGGGTGATGTTTTGGTCGGCTTTAACATCGGAGCCCCAGTTTGCCTAGACGCTGCAGTTGGACTGCTGGACCGCGGGAGAAGAACAAAGGGAAGAGATAAGACTTTGCCTTCCATCACAGTGAGGAGGTGTTGGAGATTCACTGTGATGGATGTTTATGTAAACTGTGTTAAGTGTGGGTCTTGATTTTTTTTGTAATGTAAAAACTGTAGAAAATGCAATTTTGTTCAAACCAAGTTGTTTGAATGACAATAAAAGGTATTCCATTCTATTCTATTCCATTCTATTCTATTCTATTCTATTCTATTCTATTCTATTCTAGTGTCCTTCATGATTTTGATGAGGGCTCTTTCAGTCATGTTTCAGGAGCAGAAGCCTAATGGGAAATGAGTCAATCGGGTTCTTGCAGGAAAGATGAACTTAAGGGCCTGTCCCACTTTCCCGAGTTACTCACAAATTCTCCCGAGTTTTCCCCTTGATTCAAACTTGGAGAATTACGGTAATAGCCAGCCGTAGATACTCGGGGCTATTTCTTTTACTCGTGGACATTTTTCAACATGCTGAAAAAACGTCCTGACTTACCTGATGCCCCGAGTACCTACGGCTGGCATTATGAGCCGCTACGAAATATCCACGGACTCCTACGGACATTCTCCGAGTTTGAATCAAGGGGAAACCGCGGGAGAATTCATGTGTAACTCGGGAAAGTGGGACAGGGGCTTTAGGAAACTCCAAATATTTTGAAGGGCTTTGTAGAAGAATAATAAGAGGCATAAATAGGGTAGACAGTGAGAACCTTTATCCCAGTGTTTAAAGGAAATGTGCAGGGGCAAGTCTTTTTATAACGTAGAGGGTGGTGGATCCCTGGAACAAGCTGCATATGGTGGTGGTGCAGATACAATAGTGGCGTTAAAGAGGGTTTTAGATGGCACAGTGGAGCAGCGGTAGAGTTGTTGCCTCACAGCGCCAGAGACCCGTGTTCAATCCCGACTATGGGTGCTGTCTGTACTGAATTTGTACGTTCTCCCTGTGACCGCGTGGGTTCTCTCTGGGTGCTGTGGTATCCTCCCACATTCCAAAGACGTGCAGGTTTGTAGATTAATTGGCTTGGGTAAAAATTGCACAATTTTACGATATTGCTGGTGTGTGGGGGAAATCATTGGTTGGCACGGAGTCGGTGGTCCATGCTGTATCGCTCA